>NW_015166462.1:105576-110818 GCF_001447785.1 Gekko japonicus | reverse complement strand
ATAGCGTGTTAGGGTGCTCAAAAGCGGACCCCACCTTCAGCAGAGGAAAAGCAGGCTGGGTCCCAGGCATTCCCCTCGTACTGGAAGAAATTACGATCTCCTATCACATTTTATTAAAACTATTTTGTTTCACAGTGCCCAAGGTGGCCAGCAGCAAATATAAGATGGAAAGGGTATCATAAAATCCACCAATTACTAAAATGGTGCGAGTTGACGATTAAAAACAAAATTTACTTTTAAACTTGAGTTGGATTTAAAACAGCATTGCCCAGGCATTCCCCTCGTACTGGAAAAAATTACGATCTCCTATCACATTTTATTAAAACTATTTTGGTTCACAGTGCCCAAGGTGGCCAGCAGCAAATATAAGATGGAAAAAAGGGTATCGTAAAATCCACCGATTACTAAAATGGTGCAAGTTGACAATTAAAAACAAAATTTACTTTTAGACTTGAGTTGGATTTAAAACAGCATTGCCCATTTGATTTAAGGCAGGGGAGGGTACACAGTACTTGTGAAAAACACACTCTGTGCAGCCTTTTCTGCTAAGGAATGTAGAAAGTGGGTGACTCTGAATCCTGGGACTTGTATTTACTATTCTTTTTCAGTTTATTAAAATATTTATATCCTCCTTTGCTGACTGAGGGATGCTCAGAGCTACCATTTGGAAGAGGCAATAGCTGGTTCTTGATATAACACAAACACATTTGAATTCTAACTGTATGTTGTTTCTGCACATCTGTTCTGAGAACCAGCTTGGTGTAGTGATTAGGAGTGGCAGAGACTAATCTGGAGAACCAGGTTTGATTCCCCACTCCTCCACATGAAGCCAGCTGGGTGACCTTAGGTCAGTTACAGTTCTCTCAGGACTCTCTCAGCCCAAGGAAGGGAAGGTGGTGATTGTAAGCAGCTCTGAGACTCCTTCGGGTAGTGAAAGGCAGGGTATAAAACCAACTCTTCTGTGTCCCTTTATTATACAAAGAGAGTGAGCTTTTTAACATTAATAGAAAGGCCTAGAGTTAAATTGGCCAATTTGGTATCGTTTTATGGATCAGAACCGCTCACACATCCCACCGCATGAAGGATCTTGATTGGGTGGTCTAAAATTATCGTAGCCATGGCCACCATCCATGGCTGTTGCCTGGATTTGCAAACTGGGCTTGGACTACAGCTCCTGGGGTGCTTTTGGAATATAGTAGATGTACATCACTGGGGATTTGGAAAGGGGGAGGAGGAAAATCGGAATACTTGGCTCTCAGAATTAGTAAAATTTTCAGGAGGTCAGAATAGCAGGGAACCAAGTACTCTTGGAATGAGGGGAGCTGAAACAGCTAAGGAATCTGGCTCTGTGGGGCTTGCTGTTCTACAGGTCTCTGCTTGTCCTCTACTCCCCCCCCCCCTCCCCACCCGGCCGGCCTGCCTGCCAGCTCCGAGGAAGAGGCGGCGGGGGTGGCAGCATTCGCAGAGCGTCTCCTGCAGGAGACGCTCTTGCACTTTTGGGGGATTTAAACATCCCCCCGAAAATTTTTTTAGCTTTTTTTATTTTTGTGCACACGTGGGGATTGGCCCACGTGTGCACAAACCTCCCCCGGCCCCCCAGCTGCCCCCAGAGCGCTGATTTAGCGATCCGCACTCCGGGGGCAAGTTCACTATTAGATATATAGATAGAAAGGCCTAGAGTTAAATTGGGCAATTTGGTATGGTTTTATGGATCAGAACCTCTCACACATCCCACCACATGAAGGATCTTGATTGGGCGGTCTAAAATTACCGTAGCCATGGCCACCATCCATGGCTGTTGCCTGGATTTGCAAACTGGGTTTGGACTACAGCTCCTGGGGTGCTTTTGGAATATAGTAGATGTAAATCACTGGGGGTTTGGAAAGGGGGAGGAGCAAAATTGGAATACTTGGCTCTCAGAATTAGTAAAAATTTTAGGGGGTTAGAATAGCAGGGAACCAAGTACTTCTGGATTCTCTTGGAATGAGGGGAGCTGAAACAGCTAAGGAATCTGGCTCTGTGGGGCTTTTGAATTCTGAGGCTGTTCTACAGGTCTCTGCTTGTCCTCTACTCCCCCCCCCCCATTCCACAGGAGGGTCCCTGTTTGTGTCACTGACTCTTCTGATTTGTTTGTGTCTCTCCAGGCCATACATCCAGTCCAAGGGCCGCAAGTTTGAACGGGCCCGAGGTCGCCGTGCCAGCCGAGGCTACAAAAACTAGCCCTGTTTTCCCAAAGGAGTTTGACGGTGCAGATTGTGTGACATTAAACCCTTAACATTAAATCCTGTTGTTGTGTCATTCGGGAGGAAGGCTGTACCAAGGACCTCTTGTGTCTCGGCAAAGTCCAGTTCCCAGACGTTAGTGTGTGAGCATTTTGTGTGAACCTGGTAGTTACTGAGAAGGCGCCCCCCCCACACACACACACACATCTGCCCACAGTCTTTATCTCACCCAAGGCGCTCTTGTTGGAAGGGCTCTGGGCCAACATCCCTCCAAGGGAAACATAAGGTGGGTGAGAAACTCCTGGGGTGCTTTTGGAATATAGTAGATGTAAATCACTGGGGGTTTGGAAAGGGGGAGGAGCAAAATTGGAATACTTGGCTCTCAGAATTAGTAAAAATTTTAGGGGGTTAGAATAGCAGGGAACCAAGTACTTCTGGATTCTCTTGGAATGAGGGGAGCTGAAACAGCTAAGGAATCTGGCTCTGTGGGGCTTTTGAATTCTGAGGCTGTTCTACAGGTCTCTGCTTAAGACGCCTGCTGTAGGGGTGAATACAGCCATCCTGGCAGTCCCCGGCCTGTGTTTGCTGACTCCAGTGGCCGGCACAGCAGCAGAGAAGAAAGTGCGGCCCCACGGGGGGTCCTCCAGGAGACCTCATGAGTCTGCAAGGTGGGTTGTCAGGTTCTCCTCCATCTGCGTCAAGGACAGCAGCAGCACAAGAATTAACATTAAATCCTGTTGTTGTGTCATTCGGGAGGAAGGCTGTACCAAGGACCTCTTGTGTCTCGGCAAAGTCCAGTTCCCAGACGTTAGTGTGTGAGCATTTTGTGTGAACCTGGTAGTTACTGAGAAGGCGCCCCCCACACACTCACACATCTGCCCACAGTCTTTATCTCGCCCAAGGAGCTTTTGTTGGAAGGGCTCTGGGCCAACATCCATCCAAGGGAAACATAAGGTGGGTGAGAAAGCCAGAGCCAGTTTTCAGTGTAGGAGCTCGGAAGAGGTGTAAACTGAAGGGAGGGGCTGTGAATGAAAACGGGGGAAGATGTTGGTACCTTGGCGGGCAAGCAAATGCTAAAGCCGGTAGAGTCCACCCCAGAGACGTCTTCCTATCTTTTGAGAGAAGTGATTGTCAGCCACAGATTTTACAGAGTGCAAGGAACAGGCGGCATGAAAGATAAATCCTGCATCTTTGCCTGGCTTGAAAAGACGCCTGCTGTAGGGGTGAATACATCCCATCCTGGCACAGTCCCCAGCCTGTGTTTGCTGACTCCAGTGGCTGACACAGCAGCAGAGGAGGAGAAAGTGCGGCCCCACTGGGGGTCCTCCAGGAGACCTCATGAGTCTGCAAGGTGGGTTGTCAGGTTCTCCTCCATCTGCGTCAAGGACAGCAGCAGCACAAGAAGGTGCCACGCCTGCCACAAGGGTGAGGAGGCTCCCCCGTGGCCGGAGGCAGCCTTGGCAACACTCGACGGGAGGCAGGTCTCCTTGCCTCAGACTAGCCCCATGGGCTCATGCAGCAGGCAGGCGAGGTAGCAGGAGATGGTCCAGGCCCTGCCCACTTGGCTCTCCATGTTCTGGGGGTGGATGACGCGCAGGAAGCGGAAGCCGAGGGCCTTGTCGGTCAGGCTGCGGAAGCTCAGCACCTGCCTTTTGGCCGCCTCCTGCTGGGCCGACAGCTGCACGGGGCCTGCCTGCAGGAACACGGGCAGCGAAGGCAGCTCCTCCTCGGCTCCTGAGCCAAAGGTCAGGTAGCCACTGGGTGCCGCCACGGCATAGCCGGGGATTGAGTAGCGGCCCCTGGGGCCCCTGCAGGAATCTCCTTTACTCCTCGCCCTTCCCTGGGCCTCGAACAAAAGCTGTGCGCAATCCAGGGCCACCAAGGGCACATCGCGATGGCGGGTCGGCCTCTGTGGCTTGAAGGCCTCCACGTAGCGCTGGCTGCAAGCAACTGGAATCTACAGGTGTGTGGGGGGGAAGCATGCATTTGTCATAACCCAGCACAATTCTGTGGCTACAAGCTCTGACTGGAAGAGCTGGGTCGTCAGGAGTATGGCACTGGGGAAGAGACACGAAAGCTCATCTCAGTCCTGTTTCAACTCGGGGGGGTGGGGGGGGGGAAGGACCACAAGCCTGGATGTAGAAAGGCAGCATGGCATAGTAAAGTCAAGTGTCAGACTAGGACCTGGGAGATCCTAGTTCAAATCCCGCCTGCCCTGAAAGCTTGCTTGGTGACCTTGGGCCGGTGGTATACTCAGACTAACCTACCTATATAAATCCTAACTATAAATACACGTTGATGGGGTCCGAACTGGCAGAGATGGACCAAGAGAGAGATCTTGGGAATCCTAGTAGACAACTCAAGTGAAAATGTTGAGACAAGTTTGTGACTGCAGTAAAAAAGGCCAACACTATGCTGGGGAGTATTAGGAAGGGAACTGAAAACAAATCAGACAGTATCATAATGCCCCTGTATAAATCGACGGTGCGACCTCATCTGGAGTACTGTGTACAGTTCTGGTCACCACACCTCAAAAAGGATATTCTAGCATTGGGAAAAGTGCAGAAAAGGACAACTAGAATGGTTAAAGGGTTGGAACACTTTCCCTATGGAGAAAGGTTAAAACGCTTGGGGCTCTTTAGCTTGGAGAAATGACTGAGGGGTGACATGATTGAGGTTTATAAGGTTATGCATGGGATAGAGCAGGTTGAGAAAGAAGTACTTTTCTCCCTTTCTCACAATACAAGAACTCGTGGGCACTCAATGAAATTGCTGAGCAGTCGGGTTAGAACAGATAAACGGAAGTACTTCTTCACCCAAAGCGTGATTAACATATGGAATTCACTGCCACAGGAGGTGGTGGTGGCTACAAGCATGGATGGCTTCAAGAGGGAATTGGATAAATATATGGAGGAGAGATCCATCAGTGGCTATTAGCCACAAGGTATAGATAGGAATTCTGGGGCAAGTTATACACTATTCTTGGTGCTTGGGGGGGGGGGGGAAGGCCACAGGGGGAA
>NW_015166462.1:93412-105222 GCF_001447785.1 Gekko japonicus | reverse complement strand
GGCAAGGTATAGATAGGGGCTCTGGGGCAAGTGATGCTGTGTCTTCTTGGTGCTTGGGGGGGGGTCAACAGTGGGAGGGCTTCTAATGTCTTGACCCCACTGGTGGACCTCCTGATGGCACCTGATCTTTTTGGCCACTGTGTGACAGAGTGTTGGACTGGATGGGCTATTGGCCTGATCCAACATTGGCTTCTGTTATGTTCTTATGTACCTAACAGGGTGGTTGTGAGGCCAAAATGGAGGAAAGGAGAGAGGTATAAGTGAAGGAAATGTCATTTCTAACTCAACCACAACTTTGGAACTAGGAGCTCAGCCTTGCAAGAAAAGACTGCAAGACTCCAAATACTGTTCTCAGTCAGCACACAAGGTCCATGTGTGTAATAAAGTGCACTTCTGCACCTGAACCAACAGGTGGCAGCACATGGGAAGAGCAGAACTCTTGCAAATCACTGGTCAGTAACCACATTTGCTAACCAGCTGCTCTCTCTGTCAGAAAGAGAGAGGAGTGAGCCAGCTGGTGCAGTGTGGCTAGGCCCTGGAAGATCCATATTCAAATTCCCACTCAGCTATGGAAACTTGCTGGGCTACTCTCACACGTTTAGCCTAACCTACCTCACAGGGTTGTTGTGAGGATAAAGTACAGGAGAGAAGAACATTGTGAGCAACTTTGGGCTCCTCCCGTGGGGGTGTACATGAAGTAAATAAAATCTAGTACATTCCCCCACCTCTTCCGAAAGTGGAAATTTCCCATCACTGTTACTTCCTTTTTCTTGACCAAGGGTTTTTTTTTGGGGGGGGTGAGAAAACCGTAAATTGGCAGTTTGTGAGCTTCCCTCCCTTTTCTCGGGAACTGCTGGTTAACCCCAACATGCCCTCTCCGATTGGGGAGGGGAGGGAAGAGCTCTCTGGCGCTCAATCCACTCACCTGCTTCAGCTTCCGCTCCATGAGTTCCGTCCAGCTGAGCCAGTAGCGGGAGGCCGTGGACTCCGAGATGTGGAATCGGAAGGCCAGGTCTTGGAGGAGCAGCCCCAGCCGCAGCCGGACGAGCACCAGGAAGAGCTGGTTGTCGGGACTGAGGGCGCTGTGGCACCTGCGCTCCGGACTCTCCTGCCTTTGCTCGCTGCCGTCCAGGAGGAAACCCAGGAAGGCCACGAAGCGCGGGTATTCGTCGAAGCCCGTGTAGAACCTCAGCCACTTGCTATTCCCTTTCACGGTCTCCAGGGAAAAGGCCCCGTGGTAGGCCTGAGCTTCCTGCTGCCCTCGCAGCTGCCTGCTCAGGGAGAGGACGGTGGTGCCGCTGGCGTCTAACTCCTTGCGGAAGCGTTGCACCGTGGACTCCAACTGGTCCCGCTCACAGTGCAGGTTCCGGTTCTCCGCTTCCAGTTGGGAGACGTGCTCTCTGAGCTTGGAAAGAAGGGTCCAGTTCTCCTCAGCTGCCTTCTCCTGTGTGGGTTAAGGATGGAGAAACGACGTCAGGCAATGATTCCCCCCTCAAATATTCCCTCTCCCTCACACCATCCCTCTATGCAGGCTCCTTCCTCTCCTCACCTGTAGTGCCTGGCATTCTTTCTGGCTGGCTTCTAGCGCCCCCTGCAGGCTGAGGAGGAGCTCGCCCTGGCGATGCACCGTCTCTTTGGATTGGATCACAAGGTTCTTCAAGGAGGCCGCTTCCTCTGGGACACAGTAGGCGTTGTGGTCATGTAACGCTGCCAGCGGAGAGCTGCCCTCCGCGCAGGGTGACTGGCTGAGGTTTTCTGCTGCTAGGACTAGGTCACGGAGGCCAAGGTGGGTTTCTGCTTGAGGAGAGATGAGGTTAGGACAGACCACTTCACAGCAGTGCTGGTTGCCCAGGTTTCATTTCTGAGCCTGCAGTCCGGCTCCCTCTCTAAGGTAAACCCTACAGGGCAGTGGTGGCGAACCTATGGCACGGGTGCCAGAGGTGGCACTCAGAGCCCTCTCTGTGGGCACGCGTGCCATCGCCCCAGCCAGGCCCAGACCACCATTAAAGTGTCGAATTCTCTGCCAAATAATTTTAAGTAAATGAAAGCATTTGGGATTGCTTTCCTTACTTTGTTTGGATCATCTTAAGTTAATGTATGAGTTGTTTTTTCTAAAGTAAGAACCTCAGTATTCAGGTTAAATTGCCGTGTTGGCACTTTGCGATCAATAAGTGGGTTTTGGGTCGCAGTCTGGACACTCGGTCTCTAAAAGGTTCGCCATCACTGCTATAGGGGACCGCTAGGGGTGGGACCATGGCTTAGCAGCGGAGCATCTGCTCTTCAGGGCAAAGTCCCAGTTTCAGTTTCCAACTTCTCAAGTTAAGTCATCAGTGATCTGAAAGGCCAGGGTGGTTTAGTGGTAGAGTGCTGGATCGGGGAGGCACAGGTTCAAATATCTTCCATGGGAACTTGCTGGGTGGCTTTGGGACAGTCACACGTTCTCAGGCCACCCCATAGGGATGTTGTAGGGATAGCATGGAGGAGAAGAGTTCAGTTGTAAGCTGCTTTGGATCCACATTGGGAAGAAAGATGGGGTATAAATGAAGTATGTATACACCTGAGAGTGATGTCCAGTCTGAGTAGACAATACTGACTTTGATAGACCAGTGATCTGAGTCCGTATCGGGCAGCCCCATGTGCATAAGTCAAGCTAGTTTAATTGGCATAGCTTCTTTCCGAAAAACCTTCACCAGGCTTTACGGTGTGCCAGCTCTGGGTGCAGGGTGGTGTGGTGTGAGGGAGACACTGGGTCTGAAAGCCCATTCATGTTCCTTATGTAATTGTGCCCTAACTAACCAGATTCCATTCAAAGTTTGAGTCCCAGGGGCACCTTTAAGGCCAACAAAGTTTTATTCAAGGTATGACAGTGTCATAGATGCAACGAACATGAAATTGAGCAAACTTCAGAGGACGGCGGAAGACAGGAAGGCCTGGCGTGATGTGGTCTACGGGGTCGCGAAGAGTTGGACTCAACTGTGCGACTGAACAACATGAGCTTTCGTGTGCATGCACACGCTTCCTCAGATACAAGGAAATGGAATTTCCCAGTCCATACCCGTAAGGCAGAGGTTGAACAACAAATTAGCATACAACATAATGAAGATGCTTTACCAGATGCAACTTTTGCATTTGGTCTTAAAGGTGCCACTGGACTCAAACTTTGATCTGCTGCTTCAGACCAACACGGCTGCCCCACCTGGATCCAGATTCCATTCAGTTAGTGTTGGCGCTTATCAAATATCTGCTACGAGAGGGCCCGTTTTTATAAATTGAAAAGTGAAGCCATGCCGCACCAGAATGAGAGAGGGCATGTGTGAATAGGAGTCACTCCTCCTTAGATACACACACACACATACATACATACTGTTTCTACAAGAGTATTTGATCTGGGCATATCTCCTGGTTGAAAGGAAGCTAGCTCAGAGCAGTGACTCGCACAGAGATACAGCAGGTTGCCTCCTTCGAAGACAGCCAATCCTGCTGCTTCTCCGAAGTGAGCGTTATTGAGTGATCCAGTCACCCTAGGTGCAGAGACCACCAGGTGGCAGGCTCTGCAGTGGCTGTGCAGGACTTGATTATTTCTGCAGCATCCAAGATAACGAATGTGTCTAATGAAGCAAGCTGCGGCTGGTGAAAACTTATGACACAGGAGAACTAGTCCACGGAGCCGCTCTGTTAATTACTGTGTTTATTTCTTAGGGCATGCCGTGTGTGTATGTGGGGGGTTGCAACAGCAGAGCTCTGACGCAGTGTTCCCTCTAAGCTGAGTTACTGTGAGCTAAAGGTAAAGGTTCCCTTGCTTGAAAGCCAGTCAAGTCCGACTCTAGGGCTGCGGTGCTCATCTCCGTTTCAAAGCCGAAGAGCCAGTGCTGTCCGAAGATGTTTCCGTGGTCATGTGGCTGGCATGACTAAACACCAAGGCGCACGGAACGCTGTTACCTTCCCACCGAAGTGGTACCTATTTATCTACTTGCAATGTCTTGCTTTCGAACTGCTAGGTTGGCAGGAGCTGGAACTAGAGACGGGAGCTCACTCCGTCATGCGGCACTCACAGTTTTTTTAGCCTCTTGCTCACACATTTTTGTCTTAGCTCAAGAAGGATGGCTCCAGAGCAAACCAATTTAGGCAGCCGCCGAATCGCTCGCTCACAACTTTAATGCCAGTAGCTCACAAAGTAGGATTTTTGCTCACAAGACTCCACAGCTTAGAGGGAGCACTGGCTCTGAGTTCTGTCCTCCCTTCTCAGGGGGCTTTGCTCTCCCGGAGACAGGAAGGCGGCCATGTCCCCCAGTTTCCATCCCTCCCAGGAGGACTACAGCTCTGCTCTGGTTACCCTCCCCCCTGCCCTTTCTTCCCAGAGTAAGGCGAGATACCGGGGGCTTCGTGGGCCAGCTGCAAGCACCGTCTTCTCGGCTCCCTCTTCCTGTTGTCCTGAGTCGGGCTGGTCGGCACCTCCAACTCTGGCCCATAGTGGGCAGGAGAATCCCGCTCTGCTTCATGGCATCCCTGGCAAGAGGATAACAGAATAGGTGGCTGCATCTTTACATGGGGAGGGGGGGGGACCAAAAAAAAGGATCCGTTCAAAACTGGTATTCAGTGATGGGCTTTTTGTGTGCCCTGAGTGGTGACGCCTCGAAAACAAATGTTAAAACTTTAAAAGTCAATTTTTGGAAATCATTAACAGTTACCCGCCCTAGGGCTTAAGAGTGTCGGGCTGTGAACCTACCTCTCAGGGTTGTTGTGACTTGAGGATAAAATGAGCCGTCAACTGTTTTATTTTGAAGCTGAGCTTCTGGAATCGGAAACCTGAATACTGATGCAAAAGCAGCCCCCGAGCCCCTATAGACGTCTATTAAACCGCAGTAGTACAAGCAGATGCAAATATGCAGCATTATTGTCGTCTGAATAGGGGGGGGGAAAGGGTGAGGCAGAGGCGGGGGGGGGGGGGGGTGATATGCGCTTCTGTCGTTCGTTACCTGGCATGAAGCGCGGTTGATTTCCATCGGTCGCTTCTGCAGCCTCGTTCCCGATTCAAAATGGCGACCGCGATGAACTTGCCCTATCCCTAGAAAGGGGCGCTCGGTCCAGATTGGATCCCTCAACAAAGATGGCAGTATTAGCTTCGAAAGGCGTGACAGGGAGACAATATTAAGTTTCTCCAGTACTTGAGTCCTGGTTGCTACATAGAGGAACTTCACGCAGGCGGAGCGGAGGGGAAATCTATATTACAAACAGTAACGGGTATTTTTTAGCGCCAGGCAGAAAGAAACATCTTTCTGAGCTTTCACACCAGCGATGCCTAGATGGTGGCCCCATGTAATCCCTTGTATTAGGGCCAACCAGAATGAATCAAAACGTTGTGCAAGCATTGTGTCCTTTTGGTTGGCCCGAATAAAAAGTACCCCATGGGTTTTGATTCTTGTTCTGGATTTTCTGTGGGCTGTTTACAACGTTGTACATTTCTGATAATCATGCTGGTTGCTAGGGTTTCTTACACAGCAATTTCTGTACCCAAAGCTTAACATGATGCAAGACAGAGGCGACCTGGATCCAAACCCTTGTTGAACTCCTTTCTCAGTGACCTTAACGCATTCGTTATTATCTCCCAGCCTATCTCACAAGGGTGTTATGTGGGGAAGTGGTGTCATGCACAATGCCCAGATGAAATTCATATCTCCCATGCCTTTAAGCAACCCTTGACCTGGATCTCGCCAGATCTGGGAAGCTAAGCAGGATCCGCCCTGGGCTGGCTACTATTTGGATAGGAAACCATTGAAAAATACCAGGGTCGCTATGCAGACGCAGACAATTGCCATTGTAACCTTGAAACCTTATGGGGTTGCTATAAGCCAGCTGTGACTTGACAGCAAAAAAACAAAAGTGCCCAGTGATCAAGGTACTTTGCCTGTGAGCAGGGGTAATTTCCTGCAGGAGCGCACAGGAGCGGAGCTCCGGCAATAAAGAGCCCAGGGGGCAGGCACATGCAACAAGACCCACCCCCTGCTCCCAGCAGCCCCAGGCCACAAGGAGCAATAAGCAGCAGGTAAGTTGCAGAGCCCCCCCCAGATAGCAATCCAAAACAGTCCAATGGCACCTTTAAGGCCAAGGTTTATTCAGGTACAAGCTCTCCCTCCTGTGAGGGCAGATCTGCGGGTCCCCCCCCAATAGCTAGCAATCCAAAAGAGTCCAGTGGAGCCTGAGCGGTGGGCGTTGCCTTCTGACACGCTTCCAGTGATGTCAGGGTGTGTGGCATACTCAGATATGTTATGCTAATGAGTTATGCTAATGAGCTCCTGCACCTCTTTTTCTACGAAATGACCCCTGCTTTTTTTTGGAGAGATTGGGGGGGGGGGGATATCAGACCAGCCATTTCCCCAACACAGAGGCTCACAAAGATATAAAGCAGAGATAGAGAGGCTGAGAAATGACTTTCCTAAATACGTGGATCTGGGGGAAGCTGCCATTCCCCTTTTTTCTTCCCTGTTCTAGTTTCTTCAGCTGATCAGGTTTCCCCCACTGATGCTTTACCTCCTTGACAGAAAAAGTTTGCCTTTGTTTCTGCACAGCTGGCTGACATGAAAAGCACAGGAGCTAAGCCAGTAAAAAAAAACAGTGGCAACGCATCAGGTCGCAATAGTTCCTACTTGTATACTTTTATTCTGCAATGAGGCTACAATTGGGCCCATAGATGTTTCTAACCATTTGATAATAAATGCATGCAATTTTGATAATAGGTTGTATACATATTGTTTTTAATAATTGTCCCTATACTTTGTTGGTAACTAACCTTTCTGGTTCTTGATTCAGCTGGTGTATTATCCTATCACAGTCCTCTTGTTCAAAAGGAAGAACTACGGTATGTCATCCACGTAAATCAGGACGTATGTCCATCAGATTTCTTGCTTTCTGGTGTACAAACATGGGTTTGTTTTGCCTCTCATGAATCCTTCTCTTGTGAGTACTTCGTTTAATTACAGAAGACATTTACCATACAAAAAGGCAATTTTATGTCTAAGTGTTTGACATGCATTCCCTTTCCAGCTGCTATGTTCAGTAAGGTTCTCATAGTGGGATACTTTACTACTGGAGCAATGTCTCAGCATAATCCTCACCATATCTTTGGGAGTATCCTTTTGCAACAATATCCTTTTGTCTTATACAATTTCCCCTTCTGCGTTATATTAATTTTGAATGTCCATTTGCATCGTATGGTTTTGTGCCCAGGTGGCTATTTGGTGAGTGTTCAAGTCTTATTCTTGTGAAGTGATTATATCTCTTCTGCCGTTACCTCTCTCCATTTGCTGGCTTCACTTTCAGGCAACTTGGAGATATCTTCCCAAAACAAACGTAGGACATTCTGGCACTGCTGGTGGGAATGCCCTTCTATCCAGAACTTTTGGAAGGATATAGTAGCAGTAATAAATGAGATCACTAATCTGACAATCCCTTTTACTCCTGAATTGACCCTACGGGAATTGTAGCCAGACCCTCCGCCTCTAAAACAAACAAAAGAAACAGTTTGTATATTAATTGCAGCAGCCAGACTCACTATTGCTGTCAAATGGAAATCAGGCTCAAGTCCCCCTTTAGATGTGTGGCAGGCCCATAGCTACAGTGGGGTATTTTGGGGCCTGGCTCCCCAACTTCCTGCCAAGGCCCCCTGACTTCCATTCAGCCACCAGGTCCCCCAGCTCTCTGGGCCACCCGGAGGACTCTCCACCACAGCCCCTTCCCCAAGCGTGGCTTGCTTCCCTGCATAGGCAGGCAGAGTGTGAATGCTGCAAAAGTGAGTTCAACATTTTTATTTTTCATTTTGTGATGTCAGTGCCCCCTGATTTATTTAAAGCCCCCCCCCCAAATTTCAAAATCCTGGCTATGGGCCTGATGTGTGGTATAAGCTTTGGATGCAATTTATTATGGGAAAGATAGCAAATGGCATATCTAATCAGTCCAATGATGATTATCAAACAACATTTGTATGTACGTGGTTTCCAATAATTCAGTTTCTCTCAGAAAAAGAAGTGGTTCCTTTTTTTGTTTAGGAAAAAGAAAAAGAAGTGCTTCCTTTTTTTGTTTAGGATAAATATTGGCTTTGTTTTTGAAAGTGTTGATTTAAAATCAGTATATTTCCTCCCTATAGAAGATAGATCAGTTCCTCTTGTTCAAAGTGCCTTGTTTTTCTGATGTTACTAATTGATTTATGAGTGGATGTAAGCTGTTAGGTTTATGACATGTTTATGTTTATGACAATGTATCCTCTGTTATTTAAATAATATTAGGTTACTGTAAGGCAAAGGTGAAAAGGAAAGATTTACCCAACTGAATGTAGATTTCCAGAGAACAGCAAGGAGAGATAAGGCTTTCATGAATGAACAATGCAAAGTAATTGAGGAAAACAATAGAATGGGAAGGACTAGAGAGCTCTTCAAGAAAATTGGAGAAATCAAGGGAATGTTCTGTGCAAAGCTGGCCATGATAAAGGACAAAAACAGTAGGGACCTAACAGAAGCAGAAGAGATTAGGAAAAGATGGCAAGAATATACAGAAGAACTATAAAAGAAGGACCTCAATGTCCTTGACAACCACTATGGTGTAATCACTGACCTTGAGCCAGACATCCTGGAGTGCGAAGTCAAATGGGCCTTAGAAAGCATTACTAACAACAAAGCTAGCGGAGGTGGTGGTGTCCCAGCTGAGCTATTCAAAGTGTTAAAGGATGGTGCTGTTAAAGTGCTGCACTCAATTCGCCAGAAAATTTGGAAAATGCAACAGTGGCCACAGGATTGGAAAAGGTCAGTTTACATTCCAATTCTAAAGAAGGGCAATGCCGAGGAATGTTCAAACTATCGCACAATTGCACTCATTTCACACGCTAGCAAGGTCATGCTCAAGATCCTACAAGCTAGGCTTCAGCAGTATGTGGATAGAGAACTGCCAGAAGTACAAGCTGGGTTTTGAAGAGGTAAAAGAACCTGAGATCAAATTGCCAACATTCACTGAATTATGGAGAAAGCAAGAGAGTACCAGAAAAAATCTACTTCTGCTTCATTGACTATGCCAAAACCTACAAACTATGGCAAGTCCTTAAAGAGATGGGAGTACCAGACCACCTCACATGTCTCCTGAGAAACCTGTATAAGGGTCAAGAAATTAGTTAGAACTGGATATGGAACAACGGATTGGTTTAGCATCAGAAAAGAAGTATGACAAGGATGTATACTGTCACTTTACATATTTAATTTATATGCAGAGTACATCATGCAAAATGCCGGCCTGGATGATTTACAAGCCAGAATTAAGATTGCTGGGGAAAAGATCAACAACCTCAGATATGCCGACAACACCACTCTAATGGTAGAAAGTGAAGAGGAAGGACCTAAAGAGCCTCTTGCTGATGTTCAAAAAGGAGAGCAAAAAAGTTGGCTTGAAACCCAACATCAAAAAAATTAAGATCATGGCATCCAGCCCCATCATTCCTTGGTAAATAGAAGGGGAAATTGTGGAAGCAGTGACAGACTTCATGTTCCCGGGATCCAAAATCACTGCAGACAGTGACTGCAGCCATGAAATTAAAAGATGCCTGCTCCTTGGGAGGCAAGCGATGGCAAACCTAGACAGTATAATAAAAAGTAGAGACATCACCCTGCCAACAAAAAATCTGTATGGTCAAAGCAATGGTATTCCCAGTAGTAATATATGTCTGCAAGAGTTGGACTATAAGGAGGGCTGAGTGCCGAAGGATTTATTCTTTTGAATTATGGTGCTGGAGAAGACTCTTGAGAGTCCCTTGGACTGCAAGGAGATGAAATCAGTCACTCCTAAAAGAAATCAACCCTGACTGTTCCCTGGAAGGCCAGATACTGAAGCTGAAGCTCAAATACTTTGGCCCCCAAATGAGAAGGGAGCATTCACTGGAGAAGACCCTGATGCTGGGAAAGATTGAAGGTCAAAGAAGAAGGGGATGGCAAAGGATGAGATGGTTAGACAGTGTTGCCAATGCAACAAACATGAAATTAAGCAAACTTCAGAGCACGACGGAAGACAGGAGGGCCTAGCGTGATGTGGTCCATGTGGTCACGAAGAGTTGGACCCGACTGTGCGACTGAAGAACAGGTTACTGTATTGATGTATTGAATTTAATTTTGTTCTTTCATACCAAGTTATAGTTATGTATTTGACTGTTATATGTTGGGGGGGGGGATATCTTCCCAAGACAAGGGCTCAGGTGTTTTCTCAGCTTTGGCTATATAGAATAGTCTGCAAGGTGATATGCCTTTGGTTCCTAAGGTTGAGCGTCTGAGGATTGTAACTTTGCTTGGTCCTGTTTCCTCTTGAAACCCTGACAAATCTGTGCTAAATTCCATCTCTACTTCGCTTGGTCTTGCTGTCTCTTGCTCACTTGTTAATGAGTTTTATTTAACTTCTGCGGGTTGCATCAGATTTAGTCCTGGAATCTCATCAAAGTAGACTGTACCACTTATTGCAACCTTGTCTGTCTTCGGGAATAGAATTCTGTACCCTTTCTAGTGATCACTGTAACCCACTAGTACTCTTTCTGTGGCTCTATTGTCCAGCTTCGAGTGTTTCTCACTGGAAATAAAGACATAGGCTTTGCATCCTAACACTGTGATGTGCTTCACACTTGGCTTTGATCCATGCCATAATCCATATGGAGTACTGTCAATTGCTTTTGATGGTAATCTTTGTGGATATGTTGCCATCATAATTGCTTTGCCCCAATACTTATTTGGCAATCCAGCATCCAGAAGCATGCATCTAGCCATTTCAACTAAGGTGCGGTTCTTCCTTTCTGCTGTTCCATTTTGTTCAGGTGTGTATGGCCCAGTTTCCTAGTGCTCTAGACCCTGTTTCTTAGGTACTGCTCCACTTCTTTACTTGTATAAAGGTAAAGGTTCCCTTGCTCGAAAGTCAGTCGAATCCGACTCTAGGGTTGCGGTGCTCATCTCCGTTTCAAAGCCGAGGAGCCAGCGCTGTCCGAAGACGTTTCCGTGGTCATGTGGCCGGCATGACTAAACACCAAGGCGCACGGAACGCTGTTACCTTCCCACCAAAGTGGTACCTATTTATCTACTTGCAATGTCTTGCTTTCGAATTGCTAGGTTGGCAGGAGCTGGAACTAGAGACGGGAGCTCACTCCGTCATGCGGCACCCGGGTCGCGAACTGCTGAACTACTGACCTTCCACAGCCTGCAGTTCAGCGTCTTAACCACTTGAGCCACCGCAACTTGTATACCCCCCTCTAATTGTCTGTGCCGTGCAGACTGTTCCTTTGGAACTTATTGCTGGCTGCTGCCACAAACTCTTGGAGTTTCCCAAGCATTTCACGTTTTTGTTTCAAGAGATACTTTTTAAAAAAAATAATTTTTATTAAAAAATTCTTTTAAACAGATCAAACAGCAAATATAATAGTAAAGCTGTCAACTGTAAACAAAGCATGAACCATATAATCAGAAGTGCAGCAAACAAACGCATTATACTCGGTACATCATTTCATTTCAGAGTTCAATAATTGATTATTAGAAGAAGGTGTAACTACAGACCAATAATATAAAGAATTTAGAAACGCAGCCATTCTATGTATTGAGGATTGTGAGGGATTATGTCATGTTCTACCATGTATTGAATGAATGAAAACCATGTTTTGACAAAGGTAGTGTGTGTGGTTGTGGGTTTGCGTGACCTATCCGTGTGTGTTTCCGCAATCCTATCCATCACAAAATGGTCCCAACACTTCTGTCTCCAAGTTTTGATGTCTGGTGGGTCTGGGGCTTTCCAAACAGCCGCCACGG
>NW_015166462.1:82584-93097 GCF_001447785.1 Gekko japonicus | reverse complement strand
TTTAGGCCTGGAAAATGATCCCTGTTCCTTTGCCCAGTCAATCAGACTCTTGAGTTGATATAGTTTTAGCCAGGAGATTTTAGAATGGAATAGTTCTTCAAAATGAGATTTTGTGTGGAGGTGTCCTTTCAGGGCGATATCTTGTAGTCTGCGGAGTCCATCGTTCGTCCATCGTTCAAAGGTGGCCGTTTCTCGCCCTGGAGTGCATATCCCAGATTTTTAAAGTGGTGTTTTAGAATGCGCTATCAGCTATGGTCTTAGATCGATTTGCTTTAGGAATCCATATCACGTCTGGAAGTGAGGGTGAAAGTAGACAGGGGAGATATCTTTGGTGCCAAGATGTTCCTGTGCATATCCCAGATTCTTAACGTGGTGTTTAAGAAAGCGTTATCAGCTATGGTCTTAGGTCGATTTGCTTTAGGCATCCATATCGTGTCTGGAAGTGAGAAAGGATGTACATAGGCTTGCTCAATGTGGCACCAACTTGTAGCTTGATCGTTCTGAAGCATTTTTATTATGTTCATCAGCATTGCCACATGTTGGTATCTGCAGAGTGAGGGAATTCCCAGGCCTCCCATGGAGCTTGGTCTGGTGAGATGTCTGTGGTCCACCCTTGATTTCATTGAATTCTACAAGAAATTTGTTAGTGTACATTGCCATTTGATAAATTCCTTCTCTCCAATATGTATAGGGATTGCCCTAAAAAGGAACAGAAAGCACGGAAAAATAAAACTTTGTATCAGTTGCAGCCTGTCTGCTAAAGAGAGTCGATTTTCATTCCAGTCCCGTATTTTTCCTTGGATATCCTTGTGCATCCTATGGAAATTACATTCCATAATTTTGTCTAAATTTATTGGTATGTAAACACCGAGGTATCTCCACTCTGAGGTTATCCATTTGTAAGTAAATCTTTCTTGTAAGGCCGATCTGGTCTTCTTTGGGATCATTATTGGGCATATTTCAGATTTGTTTGTGTTCAGCCTTAATCCCGAGACCTTTCCAAACCTGGAGATGATATCCGCAATGGCCGGCAAAGATGATGATGGATCAGAGACATACAAAGCCATGTCATCGGCATACGTCGTCATCTTATGTTCCTTTCCATCTATTGTAACTCCTTTGAAGGTCTAGTTGTTACGGCGGTCATCTGCCAAGGGATCTATGGCAAGCGCAAATATGAGTGGCGAGAGTGGGCAGCCTTGCCGTGTTCCTCATGTGGGTGAGAAGAAAGCCAAATTTACATTATTGACCCTCACCCTGGATTGAGGATTTTGATAAATTGCTCTTAAGGCCATTAAGAAGTTTGCACCAAACCCCATGTGCTGTAACAATATTAATAGGTATGAAATTTCGATGGAATCGAAGGACTTCTCAAAATCTAAGGCAAGAATCAGGGATTCTTCCTTGGAGCGCCTGCCTTTTAAGATCACATTCAGGGACCGTCATGTATTTTCCGTGATCTGTCTGTTTGGGATAAATCCCGTCTGGTTGGTGTTGATGATATCAGGAGCCACATTCTTAAGACGGTTTGCCAGAATTGTTGAAAAAAGCTTGGCATCATTGTCTATCAGTGCAATGGGGCGATAAGATGCCGGGTCTGATGGGTCTTTGTTCTTCTTGGGAATAACTGTGATTGAGGATTCTGACCAGGATGTTGGTAGGATTCCGTCTTTTAGTGCCGAGTTCAATAGGGCTAATAAAGGGCCTGTTAGTGAAGCGCAAAATGTCTTGTATAGTTCAGCCAGGACTTTCGTGTTATAGGGCTATCCAGTGCCGATGCTTGGGCTGCAGATAATGATTTCAGAGGAGCTAGTGAGTCTAAATAAGCGTTGATTGAGCTTATTGTCGGGTAAGATGACTTATAAAGATGATCATAAAATTTTGCAAAAATGTCTGCTATTTTTCTCGATGTGGTATGATTTTCTCCCTGTAGAGAGTTAATAGAGCCAATGACTGCTTTCTTTTTTTTTCTTTCACCCTCCACGCCAGAAGTTTCATATTTTTTGCCGATTTATGCCAGAATTTTTGTTTAAGTATCAGCAGATTCCGCTTGACTGAATTAATTTCCAGAGAATCAAGAATTTTCCGTTCAGCTTGTAGTTTGAGATATGTTGAGTTTTGTCCCGTTCTTTTATGTTCCTGCTCCAAGTCGGTAATTCTATTCAATGTATCTAGTTTCAACTTCTGTGTTTCTCTTTTTATGTGAGTGGTTGCTGAGATGATGAATCCTCTCAGGACTGCCTTCAGCGCGTCCCATTGTATTGCTGGATTTGTTTCAGTATCTTTGTGTATTTCCAAAAAGTTTAAGATTTCGTTGTTCAGTTTTTCTGTGACTGACGTTCTTGATAGGATGGACGCATCCATGGACCACTGCCTGTCCGTTTTCTCTTCCATCAGGTTTTGGAGATGGCAGTCCAACCACGCATGGTCAGACAGATGACGCGGACCCATGTTGGCGGAGTGTAGAGAAGACTTTAGTGACGAAGATATCAGGATATAGTCAATCCGAGTAAACACCTTGTGCCTGGCAGAAAAGTAAGAATAATCTTGTTCTTGAGGGTGCTTTGCTCTCCAGGTGTCTGTAAGTTGAAAGGAGTCTAGGAGCTTTGCAAGTTTGGTCAGAGAATGTTGTTGATGTTGTTTCCTAGGTGTAGTGTGTGATCTATCTTTGTCAGAGTCAGCTATGAAATTGAAGTCTCCCCCTATTATCAAATGGCCTTCCTTAAATTTTTGAAGTTTAGAGAGAGTGGTGTTAAGGAAGGCTATCTGGTCGTCATTAGGGGCGTAAATGGAGGCAAAAGACCAGGGTTTGCCTTCTATGGAGCCTTTTAGAAAAATGTATCTGCCCATGGGGTCAACCATTTTTTCTTTAAGAACGAAATTTACTCTCTTGGCAAAAATTATGGCCACCCCTCGTGACTTTGAGGATCCTGCTGCCATATATTGTTGTGGGAACAAGTTGGATTTCAATATTGGATGAGTTGTGGAGCGGAGGTGCGTTTCTGGAAGAAACAGAATTGTCGGGGAGATGTGTTTTATGTATTGTGCCACTCTTTTTTTCTTGACCACGTTGTTCATTCCTCTTATGTTAATCAAATTGATCTTGAGAGTAGACATTGTGTTGTGTCTTTGAAGTGTTAGTCTGTATGAGAATGTTGATCTGTATTCACCTTTAGGTATGAGTGTGTTCTGGCTTTGTTGTACTGAGTGTTTGCGAGTCTGTTGTCTAGGAGGTTTGCTGCTACTTTTAAAATAATATTTACTCTCTTGGCAAAAATTATGGCCACCCCTCGTGACTTTGAGGATCCTGCTGCCATATATTGTTGTGGGAACAAGTTGGATTTCAATATTGGATGAGTTGTGGAGTGGAGGTGCGTTTCTGGAAGAAACAGGATTGTCGGGGAGATGTGTTTTATGTATTGTACCACACTTTTTTTCTTAACCACGTTGTTCATTCCTCTTATGTTAATCAAATTGATCTTGAGAGTAGACATTGTGTTGTGTCTTTGAAGTGTTAGTCTGTATGAGAATGTTGATCTGTATTGACCTTTAGGTATGAGTGTGTTCTGGCTTTGTTGTACTGAGTGTTTGCGAGTCTGTTGTCTAGGAGGTTTGCTGCTACTTTTTAAATAATATGAGCTGATTTGGGAACTGTGTAATAAACTAATAAAAGTGCAATAAGATCAGTGCAATATAAGAGATCTGAGAAATCAACTGAGTAATTAATTGGTTTAGATTCTATCAGACTGAATTATAATCAAGTTATATGTTTAGTAATTAATTAACTAGTTAAAAACAATCAAGTTGTAAGCTTAACAATTAATTTCACTTTTTGTTTTAAGAAACAATCAAGCGGAATCAATTAAGTACAATCTTAAATTTGGTTAAAATATTTCAAGAGCTAATCAAGTTATAACAGTATTTCAGCAGTTCATTGAATAATCAGGATCTATTTTGGCTTAAAATAATCAAGTTACAATATAAGCAAAATCAACTGTATTTTAAAAATTCAAACACTATATTTAATAAAACACCCCCTTGAACGGTTATTCTACTTATCAGTCTGCATCCGCTGTCTTCATGTTTCTTTTTGCGGCGAGACTGTAGTTCTGTGTACTATATGTGAGAATTGTGTTCCAATAGGTGGGGTATAACTAGCTGAGCTGTCAAAAGAGCGTATTGGTGAACTAATTTCATAGGTAACGTAGTGCTTTGGTATTCTTCTATCTTACGAGCTCTTACTATCTTAGCGAGTACTGGCTTCGTGAAGACCGCCCCGCTCCTTAAAGGGCAAGGACTCTGAAGCGGTCTCTTTTCCCGGGAGCAAAACTACAACCCCACCCCTTAGAAATTATTGTATGTAAATTCACAAAACCTTTTGTGCTGATATAACAGATAAAACATTAACTGGCAAATCATGCAAACATCATTTGATTTACTGTTTCCTGGGATTATCGGCATGCTCTGAATGAAATTATGTGGTGCTTGCTGCCGCCCGGGAGGATACTTTGCTGCTTCGTGCAGGGGAGTCCGACGATTCATGGCGCCTTTTACCAGAGCGTCCGTTAGTGTCCATGGGCTCCGAGATTCTTAAGGCTTCTAATAGTGCCAGTCCTGTGTCCTCGTCCGTTGCCTGTAGTGTGGATCCTTTATATGAAACTTGTAGACATCCTGATGCCATCCAACGATATCTAATGTTCTCCTGTTGAAGGCGGGAAGTTGTTGTCTTTAAAGATTTGCGGATTTTCAGTGCTTCTTGAGGCACGTCGGGGTATACTTGGACATGGCAGTCCTTGTATGGTAGGGAGCCTTTGACTGCTGCTTCCTTTAAAATTCGTTGTCGTGTGTGGTTGTCGGCAAACTGAACCAGAATGTCTCTAGGACCCTGGCATTTCGGGTTGGTAGCCGGGCCCAGCCTGTATGCTTTAATAATGGCGGGAGCCACCCCGTCCTCTAGTTGAAAGACATACACCAGCCATGTTGTTATAAAGCAGATCAGCTCCACATTTGCCTCCTCTCCCTCTGGGACCCCTCTAAATTTTACGTTCAATTGCCGGACTTGCGCTTCTAACATTAAAATACATTATCTCAAATTCTTTTCCAATGATTGGAGTTTTTTGACATCCGATTTTAATATCATGCTCATGTTTAGCGTGGATTTGGCTGTTCCCGCTGTTTTTTCCAGCACGTTTTGAATGTCATTTAACTGATCTTTAAGTGGCTGGATACTTGCGCTTCTAACATTAAAATACATTCTCTCAAATTCTTTTCCAATGATTGGAGTTCTTTGATGTCCGATTTTAATATCATGCTCATGTTTAGCATGGATTCGGCTGTTCCCGCTGTTTTTTCCAGCGCGTTTTGAATGTCATTTAACTGATCTTTTAGTGGCTGGATAGACAGCATTGTGTTGTCATTTATATTAGCCATGAGTCTCTTTTCCATTTATGCCAATAAGAGTGGAAGGTCTGTCTTATCGGGGGAGGTGGCCATTTCTGACACAAGAGATTGATTAGCAGCCATTTTGTGAGTCTCCGGGCCTGATTTATTTCGCTCCTCTTTCGTGTTTCGAGGGGTAAAAAAGTTCTGAGCAGTTTTTAGAGGTATTTTTGTGGATGTCATTTTTGGGCTATCGTTCTTACCCATTCCTTGTCAATCAGTACGATCGATTCGGTTCTGTGAAGCACTGTTAAAGAGGGGAGAGACGGAGCTCGTAGATTAAGTGACTGCCATGTTCTTACCCCTTCCTTGTCAATCAGTACGATCGATTCGGTTCTGTGAAGCACTGTTAAAGAGGGGAGAGACGGAGCTCGTAGATTAAGTGACTGCCATGTTCATCGGCGTCGCCATGCCCCCTCAGGAGATACTTGTGTACCTGGAGTAGATTTAGGTGGGTAGCTGTGTTGGTCTGAAACAGCAGAATAAAGTTTGAGTCCAGTGGCAACAGGGAGCCAACTCTATACCTTCTGTGAGTAGGGATGCCAGCCTCCAGGTGGGACCTGGGGACCCCCAAGAATTACAGCTCATTTACAGATTACAGAGATTAGCTTCCCTGGAGAAAATGGATGCTTTGGAGGGTGGACTTTATGACATTGTATCCCACTGAGGTCCCTGTCCTCCCCAGGCTCATTCCCCAAATCTCCAGGAGTTCATCTTCAGTCTTCTGTGCAGTCTCCTGTACTGAGTATCATCAGTTTTTTTCTCAAAACTTCTCTTCTTCTGGGCTCTCTCCTTGCTGGAGATATGTCTCAGAAGGCTTTATTTTCAAAATGTACCAAGTGCAGTACAGAAATGACTCACTCACATGAATACTTTCTCTGCCTTCTCTGCTTGGGTGAGGTCCGTAATACAGCCATGTGCAAGATCTGCCTCCAATTTACTCTGAAGGCCCGCTCAGACTGAGCAGCGTGCTTGAAGGCTAGTTTGTGGGAGAAGGCACTCTCTTGCTCCAACAGCCCAGCAGCAAAAACATCTGCCCTGGCAGAGTGCAGCCCGTCATGGCTTTCAAAATCACCAGTTAGAACTGACCAACTCGTGAGTCCGCCATCGAACATCTCGGTTCTGGGAACAGACCCAAAGTGTCGGGTCCGATCACCCATTCGTTCATCTGAACACGGCACATCGGAACCCCCACCAAAGAAGGCATGTTCCAAGTCCAAACATGAGGAGAAACAATGCTCCAGTTTCAAGATATTCCCAGAGTCGAGTGACTCTTCAGTTCCAGTCAAGTCAGCATTGGTTCCGATGGAATGGAAAGGAGTTTCTCCACCACAAACGCCTTCTCTGCATGCCTCCCCAGCTCATTCATTCTCCAAAAGGGAATTGGAACCCGACCGGGGTGGATTGGCAGTTCCAGCAGCAAGCCATCCATCCAGTGGAACCACCCTCCCTGGCTCTGTGGCAGAGTTCCATGCCTCCACCTTCTTGGCAAAGCTACTCTTATTATTTTCCATCTCCTAGACCTCAGGAATGGGGTGACTGACAGTCATGAAAAGCACCTCTAAAACAGAGGTATCACAGTTCATCACGGAATCTTGATGCTGCAGGACTGCCAGTTTGGTACCCTCCAACAGTTTCTCCTTGCCCCCTTATGGGGCATTCGGATTCTGAGGAAGAGCAGGTTTTGAAGACTAACTCTCCTTTTGGTCTGGGCTCAGAATTACCATCGGACTCATCCCCTGATGCCACTGTAGGGGACCCTGATCCAGTGTCACCCAATGAAGATCTGAAGCTCTATGCAGAGCAAATGATGCAAATGGCTAAAGACAGAGGTGTCCTCCAGCAACCCAAGACCCCGAAACAAGATTTTAGGCAAGCTCTACACTTAGTCGCTGGGTATAATTGCTTTCCTGATTCTGGAGGGTATTGCCGATATCTCCAAGGCTCTTTGGCAGAAACCAGCTAGCATGGCTGCCACATCCAAAAAAGTAGAGAATTTATACAGAGTGCAACAGGAAAGTCATTCCTATTTATCCCTCATAGCCAAGAGATGCAGGCAAAGCAGCATACAGGTGCGCATTCCTCACCAGCTGATAGAGAGGGGCGGAAGATTGATGCACAGTAGAAAAGTCTACTCATCTGCTGCTCTCGACCCGCTCATTACCAACTATAGTGCAATTATGGGAGGATACCAGTTGTTCCTCTGGGGAAAGATGGCTGATTATATAGAGCTTCTGCCTGAAGACAAGAAGCCTTTGGCTAAACTCCTCCAAGTGGAAGCATTGCACCTTTCCAAACAACAGAGTAATGCAGGCAAGCATTCCGCTGACTCCTCCTCCAGGGCCATAGCTTCAGCTCTTATATTGAGAAGACATGCTTGGCTGCGCTCCACAGCTCTCCCTCCTGACAACTGAAAGAAGGAGGAAGACCTCCAATTTCAGGGAACAACACTAGTTGCTTCGTCAGCTGACAATCTTTTACCCCAAATTAAAAAGAACAAGCAAACAGCTTGGCATCACATCAGGCCCCGCCACTCCGTACAGGCCTCGACAGATGTGTAGATAACACCAGTATCTACACCATACTCGCCACACTCTCGGCACTCACATCAGCAGCCACGCTCATCACAGTCTCCTACACAGCACCCTTTATCAGGGCCTATGGCTCTGGGCAGGCGCAGGTCCAAATCACAGAGCTAGGCATTTGGGCTCACAACACCAGCCACTTCCTAAAGAGCTGCAGCAGGCTCTAAAAGGTTCCTTCTGACTAGGACCTGTAATAGACCAGTCACCTGCCTCTTCTAAAGACAGGTTAGCGGTCTTCAGTAAAAAATGGCAGGAGGTCACTCACGACACTTGGGTTCTGTTAGTTGTTAGTTCTCTCTGACACCCTGTTCAGGCCCTGAATAACTCCGTGCCTGAGTTGGAGCAGGCGCTGTCATCCCTTGTACAAAAGGGGGCAGTACAGAGAGTTCCTGATTCAGACCCTATCACAGGTTTTTATTTGCACTTTTTCCTGGTGCCCCCAAAAGACAGAGGTTAGACCAGTCCTGGACCTGAGAGATATAAATATTTTTCTGAATGTTAGAAAGTTCAAAACGTCATAGTTGGAGCTAGTCCTACAATTGTTAACGTGAAACTATTGGTTTTGTGTACTTGACCTTCAGGATGCTTATTTCCATATTGCTATTGTACTTTAAATATAACCCCTTTTCCTACTGTTTGAGTTGTCAGCTGCCCCAGGGGTATTTTCTAAATGTGTTGCTGTTGTAGTGGCACACCTAAGGCCTAAAGGGTGTTCTATTTACCTGTTGTTGGATGACTGGCTTGTGATGCCACCTTCCTGCAGGGAACTAGATTCACAAGTTTCTCTGATTATACAAACGTGCCAGGAATTGGGCTTGGTAATTAACAGTAAGAAATCATGCCTCCAACCTTCTCAGAAAGTTTCCTTTACCGGAGCCCTTCTGGATGCCACAGTAGCTAGGCCTTTCCTACCTGTAAATAGAGCCTTACACATTAAGGTGTTGATTAGGAGCCTGTCTAATCAGTCTAATTTTTTCAGAAGTTGTTAGGGCTGATGGCTTCTACCACAGCCACAGCCCCATATGCACGCCTAAGAATGCGGCCTTTACAAAATTGGTTTTTAAATAAATTTTACCCTACCGTGCACTCCCAGCGTACTAGGTTCATGGTTCCTAGATCCGTAATACAGCAGTTAAGCTGGTAGGGGTGTGATAGTAACCTCCTAGCAGGGGTACCATTCGGAGAAAGGAGGCCTCAGCGATCGCCTCTGATGCTTCCTTGCAGGGCTGGGGAGCCCATTGTGAGCCATTTTCCGTTCAGGATGTGTGGTCGCCTGAGGAAAGGGGTCTTCATATTAACCTCTTAGAGTTCTGTGCAATACACTACACCCTAACCTCATTCACAGAACTCACCAAGGGGAAAGTCATTCAGGTTGTTACGGACAATACTATGGCAATGACCTATATAAACCAACAGGGGGGCACAGCCTCGGCAGCCCTGTGCAGGGAAGCCACTTTCATTTGGGAATTGGTCATAGATCAAGGGTCTTCCCTTCAAGCCGTACATGTAGCAGGTACTGCCAACGCATGGGTGGATATCCTCAGCAGAATGGGACAATCAGAACACAAATGGTCTCTGGGGAAGAAGTATACTCTCCCAGTTTTCCAGAAGTGGGGTTTTCTGGGAGTAGACCTTTTTGCTACCTGTGTCAGTGTATAAGCCCCAACATTCTGTTCCAGGGCAGGTACAGAGAGACAATGCATCTCTCTCTAGGGGATGCATTTCAGATCTGCTGGACAGGCACCCTCTTTTATGCCTTCCCACCATTCCCACTCATTCACAAGGTGTTGACCAAGAACCGAGAGGAGCATATGTGGTGTATCCTGATAACTCCTTTTTGGACCAGACAAGTCTGGTTCCAGGTCCTCCTAGAGTTATCCAAGGGAATCTACGTACACCTTCCTTCAGTTGCAGACTTACTTCACAGGATCCTGTGGTCCACCACGAGGTGAACAGGCTCAAGTGGACAGCTCGGCTGCTGAACAATCCCAGTTTGGGTTCTCAGACCAATTATCCAATGTCCTTCTTAACACCCGTAGACCCTCTACTAGGAAGTCTTATAGGAGAAAATGGGTCCGTTTTTCTAACTGGGCCAGGGCACAGAGAGTTCACGCAGAAAAATTGCCCCGTTTCATTAGTACTTGAATATCTGTTGTCTCTCAAAGAATCTGGTCTGGCGATTTCTTCCCTTAAGGTACCTTTAGCCGCTATATCTGCCTATCATATGAAGATCCAGGAAAGAACGCTGTTTTCTCACCTAGCATCCAAGAGTTTTTTGAAGGGGTTATTTAATTTGTTTTCCCCACAGCCACCTATAGTGTCACAGTGGCCCTTGTCAGTCGTTCTCTCCCCACTCGTGTTAACCACATTCAAATCACTGGGTTCCTGGAGCTTGCGGCTCTTGCCTTTCACAGATGTTTTTGGTGGCAGCCACATCAGCCAGAAGAGTAGGAGAGCTGGCAGCTCTGAGGGCTGGCCATCCCTTTATT
>NW_015166462.1:63926-79583 GCF_001447785.1 Gekko japonicus | reverse complement strand
TCCTCCGGGTCTTGTTCAAGAGAGGTAGTATCCCACCTTCGTCGCCAGTGAAAAGTACTCGGAAACGTGGAGTGATTCAGCAAAGAGTACTTTATTTAGTGAAGAACAAGACAAGAACCCCCGGCACGCAGCCCGGTATATATGCTCAGAAACCCACCACCAAAACACACCCCCTAGTGACCCTATAGGTTATTTACAGTGGCCGAGAGTCCCATTGGCTCTCGGCCGCGGACCTGGCCCTCTGGTTGGTGCGGGCTAGGATCCGCTCCGCAGGCACCCTCTTTTATGCCTTCCCACCATTCCCACTCATTCACAAGGTGTTGACCAAGAACCGAGAGGAGCATATGTGGTGTATCCTGATAACTCCTTTTTGGACCAGACAAGTCTGGTTCCAGGTCCTCCTAGCGTTATCCAAGGGAATCTACGTACACCTTCCTTCAGTTGCAGACTTACTTCACAGGATCCTGTGGTCCACCACAAGGTGAACAGGCTCAAGTTGACAGCTCGGCTGCTGAACAATCCCGGTTTGGGTTCTCAGACCAAATATCCAGTGTCCTTCTTAACACCCGTAGACCCTCTACTAGGAAGTCTTATAGGAGAAAATGGGTCCGTTTTTCTAACTGGGCCAGGGCACAGAGAGTTCACGCAGAAAAATTGCCCCGTTTCATTAGTACTTGAATATCTGTTGTCTCTCAAAGAATCTGGTCTGGCGATTTCTTCCCTTAAGGTACCTTTAGCCGCTATATCTGCCTATCATATGAAGATCCAGGAAAGAACGCTGTTTTCTTACCTAGCATCCAAGAGTTTTTTGAAGGGGTTATTTCATTTGTTTTCCCCACGGCCACCTATAGTGTCACAGTGGCCCTTGTCAGTCGTTCTCTCCCCACTCGTGTTAGCCACATTCAAATCACTGGGTTCCTGGAGCTTGTGACTCTTGCCTTTCACAGTCATGTTTTTGGTGGCAGCCACATCAGCCAGAAGAGTAGGAGAACTGGCAGCTCTGAGGGCTGGCCATCCCTTTATTAAGTTCCAGGCTAGTCATGTAGTTTTGAGACTTAGTTTCCCTTTTTTACCTAATTTCCACCTTACTCAGGACAGTGTCCTTCCAGTATTTTTTTCCCCCATCTCCTACCTCAGAGGTCAAGAAAACAGTACACTCCTTAGCAGCAATGTTCCCTCTAATCTGAGTTAGTGTGAACTTGATCACAGTTTTTTAGCCTCCAGCTCACACATTTTTGTCTTAGCTCAGGAAAGATGGCTCTAAAGGTAAAGGTAAAGGTTCCCTTGCTCGAAAGCCAGTCGAGCCCGACTCTAGGGTTGCGGTGCTCATCTCCGTTACGAAGCCGATGAGCCAGTGCTGTCCAAAGATGTTTCCGTGGTCATGTGGCCGGCATGACTAAACACCCAGGCGCACGGAACGCTGTTACCTTCCCACCAAAGTGGTCCCTATTTATCTACTTGCAATGTCTTGCTTTCGAACTGCTAGGTTGGCAGGAGCTGGAACTAGAGACGGGAGCTCACTCCGTCATGCGGCAACTCGGGTCTCGAACTGCTGAACTACTGACCTTCCACAGCCTGCAGTTCAGCGTCTTAACCACTTGAGCCACCGCAGCTCCTAAGATGGCTCTAGAGCAAGCTAATTTATGCAGTAGCCAGATCGCTCACTCACAACTTTAATGCCAGTAGCTCACAAAGTTGAATTTTTGCTCACAAGACTCCACAGCTTAAGAGGGGAGCATTGATAAGGTCTTTATTGTTTTACCTAGATAGAACAAAGGGTTTCAGGCAGTCCCTGCACCTTTTTGTCTGCTACTCCGGTAGCTCAAGGGGGAGGCCAGCCTCAGCACAGACCATTTCCAGGTGGACAGTCTCGGCTATTCAGTTGGGGTATGAGCAGGCCAGTCTACAGTGTCCTTTGGAGCTTTGGGTGCAGGCAGCACCAGAGCATTTCAGAGAGGCACTCCCTTGGAGGACATCTGCCATGCAGCCACATGGTCGTCATCGGACCCCTTCGTTAAGCACTAGTCAGTGGACGTGAATGCGAGAAGAGATTCAGCAGCTGGCAGAGCACTGCTGCTCTCCTTGTTCCACTCAAACCCGCCCCACCTTCCAAGGTAAGGCGCTCTGAAGTCTCCCATTGTGGGACTGCACAGAAGACTGAAGATGAAGACAGTGTTGCACTTACCTGTAACTGTTGTTCATCGAGGTGTCTTCTGTGCAAGCACACATTCCCTCCCTCCTACCTCGCTGTGAGTTCATAGGTTGTAATTACATTCACGGTGCTCGTAGCGGCTCAAGAGGACTGGGGGGGGGCTCCTTCCTGCAGAGCACGTGACCGTTAGACGCAGGGGTCATTTCGTCGAAAAAGAGCTAGGGGAACTCATTAGCATAACTCATTAGCATATGCCACACCCCCTGACATCACCGGAAGTGTGTCATAAGGCCACACCTCCCGACATCACTGGAAATGTGTCATAAGGCCACACACTCCCGACATCACCGGAAATGTGTCATAAGGCCACATACCAACGGTGCCGGCCGCCGGTGCCGGCCTTGCAGCTCCACTGCCGAGCTCCATGAAGGGCCCGGCGGTGGACCTGCAAGGCCAGCAGGAGTGCAAGAAGCCCCGCGAAGGCCCTCCCTGGCCCCAGGCAAGCAGGGGTGGGGAGAGGCGGGGAGGAAGCAACTTACCCTCCCTCTTCTCCTGCCTCCTCCTGGCTGAATGAGGGCCGGAAGCGGGGCGGCCGGAAGCAGGGGCATTTCGTCATGTGCCCCGCCCCCCGTACCTCACCCGGGGGGACTGCGATCCCCCGCAATCCCCCCCGAAATGACCTCTGGTTAGACGGGAAAACGGCCTCTGAGGAGCTCTGCAGGGGAGGGGCTCCCCTTGGAGTGTTCAAAAGATACCAGAATAGGTGTAAGAGTGCCTCCAGTGGCTGGCCTGCACAAGCGCAGTCCCAATGTGTGCCTGCACAGAAGACACCTCAATGAACAATAGTTACAGGTAAGTGCAACACTGTTTTTCCCAGCCTGGACCTGGCAACCCTCCCTTCCCCTGCCGGTGTCCCGGTGGGACCTGGCAACCCTATCTGAGCCACTCTGGTGTAGTGGATAAGTGCGCGGACTCTAACCTGCGAGAACCAGGTTTGGTTCCCCACTCCTCCACTTGCAGCTGCTGGATGATCTTGGGCAAGCCATAGTTCTGTCAGAGCTGTTCTTGAAAGAGCAGTTTGTGTCAGAGCTCTCTCAGCCCCACCTACCTCACAGGGTATCTGTTGTGGGGAGGGGAAGGGAAAGGAGATTGTAAGCTGCTCTGAGACTCCGAGTGAAGGGTGGGGTATGAATCTTCTTCTTCTTCTCTTCTTTTCATCTGTGAGTCCAAACATGGAGTGATTTTCATTCTCTTCTCCTTTTACCTTAAGCACCCCCTCCCTCTGTATTTCCTAACCCTCTGGACAGATTAGGATTCTCTTGGCATATCATTCACCCCACTGTCTAACAATCTCTGTACTTGAGCTACTATAGATAGTCTTGGATCTGCTGAATAAATGGCTAGTTTTAGGGTACTTCAGTATTCATGCTGTCCATGATGTGTCTCTGGATTTCACAACCTCCATAACAGCCACAGGGGATGTCCCAGAACATTATTATTCCTGTGTGCAGAATGGGACATACACTGAATATGGTTTTCCTCATTGACCCAGCTAAGTATGGTTTGGCCACAGAGGATATTGCAGGGATTCCTTAGTCATGGACCGAGAACCATTTGTTCATGAACCAACCATTATCTGATAAGGTTTAGATGCACAGAGTCCTCTGCTGGAGTGAAAGAGCAATTAGGATAATTCACCCCTGTAGGCTGATGGCTGCACATGATTTCCTGACTGCCCCTGGAGTGCTTCTGGATAATATAATTGGTGCTTCTGGGTCTGTCCTGCTGATCAATTTATGGAATGAGGAAACAGCCTGGGCAATGGACCTCAATTGCTCTCAGGCATCCTCTGTCTTCCTGCCAAGCCTGTGTAGCCACTTTCTTTACAGATGAACTCAAGGCCATAAACTGGCCAGGCAGATGTCTAGAATACAAACAGACGATGCCTCCAAGTGAATATGGCCAGACTTGGGAGAGAGCTCATAGCAGAGGCCATCCTGTGGTGCTGGTGGCAGCAAAGCATTTATACTTCTCCGCCAGCATCATATCCCTGCAACAGTGGTTGTGGGGCTTTTAAGGTTGGCCCCTGATGATATAAACTCAGCCGAAAGACCACTGTGGCTTGCTAGGCAAGCATTTCGGGGGGGGGATGCTTAAATGGCGAACCTTTTAGAGACCGAGTGCCCAAACTGTGACCCAAAACCCACTTATTTATCGCAAAGTGCCAACACGGCAATTCAACCTGAATACTGAGGTTTTACTTTAGAAAAAACAACTCATACATTAACTTAAGATGATCCAAACAAAGTAAGGAAAGCAATCCCAAATGCTTTCATTTACTTAAAATTATTTGGCAGAGAATTCGACACTTTAATGATGGTCTGGGCCTGGCTGGGGCGATGGCACGCATGCCCACAGAGAGGGCTCTGAGTGCCACCTCTGGCACCCATGCCATAGGTTCGCCACCACTGGTCTATTGGGCTCCTGTGAATTAATTTCAGTGGTGGCAACCCAGGGATGTCAACAAGTTGCTTAGGAAGTCCATCTATGCTTGGCTCTTGCTCTTCTTGGCTTGTAAGCTGCTAGCCAAAGAGGGATTGCCCAGATGAGTCTCGGCAGGGGCAAATGCTTTGTTGAGGAAGGGAGACATTTCTGTCCACCTGGAAGGGAGACCCTCTCTCAAGGAAACCTCCTTGGACCCAGAAGATCTTACAATTATCATCCCGAGGCAAATACCCCCTTGAACTGACTGAGTGTTTGAGCTGAGAGTGGATGTATTGCTCCAGGATTTCTTGATGGAAACAAATTATCTGGACCCATTTCAGACAGGCTTCGGGCCTGGTTGAGGGGCAGAAACTGCCATGGTTACCTTGACCTTTGCTAGGAGAGGCAGCAAATGAGTGGGACCTTCTGGATGCTCCTGGCTTTCTCGGTGGTTTCATAACTACGGTATCCTTCTGAATCAACTGGTGGGGATGGGTGTTGGGGGCATTGTGTTCCATTGGGTCTGGTACTACCTGGCTGGTTGGTCTTAGACGGTGGTGCTGGGGGAAACAAATGCTCAATGCCTTGATATTTGAAATGTGGGATCCATCTTGTCCCCCGTGCTGTTTAACATCTACCCCTGAGGAGAGATCATTTGGAGGTGAGGGTGTCATCAATATGCAGACGACACCCTGCTTGAGTTCTCTTTTTCAGCTGAGAAGGTGGATGTCCTGAACCTGTATTTGGGGACAGTAGTGGGGTAGAAATGGCTGTGGTTACCTTGACCTTTGCCAGGACCTGTATGACCCAAGATGGCCTGGTCTCGTCAGCTTTTGGGAGCTAAGCAGGGTCGGCCAGAGTTAGCACTTGGATGTGAGACCACAAGGAAGTCCGGGGTTGCTATGCAGAGGCAGGCAACGGCAAGCCACCTCTGAACTTCCCTTGCCTTGAAAAACCCATAAGCCAGCTGTGACTTGGCAGCCATTTCCACCACCGGTGGGCAAGATGAAAGACAATAAACTGAAGCTTAATCCGGGCAACACTGTGGTGCTGTTAGCCGGGGCTGTTTTGGTAGGAAAAGCCCAGCAGGAACTCATTAGCATATTAGGCCACACCCTTGACAGCGCAGCTCATTAGCATATTAGGCCACACCCCCATGTTAACAGAAGTGTGGTCATCCAGCCACACCCACCTTTTGCTTCTTATTCTGTTTACCTTGTTTGTTGCCAAAACCCAGGGCTTTTTTTGTAGCAGGAACTCCTTTGCATGTTAGGCCACACACCCCTAATGTAGCCAATCCTAATGAGTTTCTGCTGTTGGGTGTGTCCTATTATGCTAATGAGTTCCTGCTGGGTGTGGCCAACTCGGGAGCCAGCCGGAACTCCGCTCCTGTGCGTTCCTGCCCAAAAATAGCCCTGCTCTTAGCTGAATGTATGTGGAGTCCACCCGTTCTGGGTGGGCTTGCATTCCCCCTTGAGGAGTAGCTGTGCCATTGGAAAGAGATTTTCAGCAAGGCGATACAGATAGAGATGCAGATTGTCACCACTGTGGCATGGTGCACCTTTAGCCACCTTGGGTAGTAAACCCATTGCAATCCTGTTTTGAGAAGCAGGCTTCTGTTATGCTATCTGTGCTCTGATTATATCCAGGTTGGACTTCTGCAATATGCTGCACATGAAGTTTCATGGCATCCAGGGACTTCAGATGATGCAAAATGCAGCAGCTGGCATCACACTGGGAATCTTGATGCCTAGGTTTACTTGCCAGCTCAGTTCAAAGTGCCAGTTAGAGGTCAGTAGAGAGGGAAGCTGAGAGCTTAAGAAGAGAAGAAGAGTTGGTTTTTATACCCCGCTCTTCACCACCCGAAGGATTCCCGGAGCGGCTCACAATCGCCTTCCCTTCCTCTCCCCACAACAGACACCCTGTGTGAGGTAGGTGGGGCTGAGAGAGTTCTGAGAAAACTGTGACTGACTCAAGGTCACCCGGTTGGATTTATGTGGAGGAGTAGGGAATCACACCCAGTTCTCCAGATTAGAGTCCGACACTCTTAACCACTACGCCACGCTTAAGGGCTGAGGAGAAAAGTGCTTTTTCTGACTGAGGGGAGCTGTATAGAAGATTTGCTTGGAACAGGCTGAAAATAATAAATTTGTAACTAAAGGATCCCAGTTGTAAGTATAGGACCTCAGTTCAAAAGTTCAATGGAAGTGAAACGTTGTTTCTTAGACTTTACTTTCCTCAGTGTTTTGTTCTTATAAATAAACGTTTCTTGTTTGGATTAACCCTGCAGGCTGCATCTCCAAGGGGAAGCAGCACACACACAAAATTTAACATCTCGGTCTATAAATATATACGCTACAATATTTTAAATGTATTTTAAATAGTTTGGTGATTTTAAGTTGTTAAATTATTGATTTGTTTTATTGTCTACTAGGAAAAAGGCCTGTTGTGGAAATAAATACAACAATCTCTAGAAAGAAGCTCTGGGCGGGTGCCGCGGCCTTGGACACTCAGTGTCAATTTGCTGTGGCAACCTCAGCAGGGTATAATGACACTGAGTCCACCATTTTCTCCAGAGGAACTGATCTCTGCTACCTAAAGAACAGTTGTAATTTTGAGTGATCTCCAATCAACCTACCTTTATTTCCCCCTCACTCTTCAGCTTTCCACCCCCCACACACCTGCAGCCTCTCCCGTACTCTGAAGCCCTGACTGCTACATCACATTGGCTGTCATACGGGGGCCACCTCAGCAGCATATAAGGATACAGAGCCCACCATTTTCTCCAGGGGAACTGATCTCTGCCATCTGGAAAGCAGTTGTAATTCTGAGTGATCTCCAGCCCTCACCTGGAGATTGGACAGATTTTACCTCATAACAGCAAACTGTTTAGAATGTTAGAGGCAAAGTTGCATATGCAAACAACCTCTGTGTTCCAAGACAAAGGCCAATGAGGCTGCATATGCAAATAACCTCTGTGTTCTGAATGGCTGGGGGGGGGGAGGAACAGCAAACTGTTTAGAATGTTGGAGGCAAGACTCAAGCAATTCAGCCAGTGGATAGGGTTCCCCTAGCTCTTTTTCTACAAAATGACCCCTGGCTTTTATATATAAGGAAGATAATGCCTATGGCCTTGTTAGCCGGCCTGAGCCTGCCCTGGTGGGGAGGGCGGGATATAAATGTAATGAATAAATGTAATGAATAAATAGAGAAATAAATAAATATGAATGAATGAATGGTGGCAACGAATGATTGGAACAGTGTTTGAGCCCCAACCCCAATAGCTCTTTGTCAGTGAGGGCTAATTATAAAGGGTTGCCTGGAAAATACCTAGAGAATTTGGGGGTGGATCCAGGAAAGGGCGGGGTTTGGGGAGGGGAGAGACCTCAGCATGGTACAAGGCCATAGAGTCTACCCTCCAAAGCAGCCATTTTCTCCAGGGGAGCTGTCAGCTGGGGATCAGTTGTAAAAGCGGGAGATCTCCAGGCTCCACCTGGGGGCTGCCAACCCTACTGTCTCTGGATGTCTCTGGGAGTGAGAGTGAGGATCTGGGGCCTACTGTTGGTAGATTTTAAAAGAGACGAGAAAGGTGGGGAGCATGACGTCCTGACCTATCTATAACCCATGGCCTGAAGAAGAGAGGTTGCAGAGGGTGGTAGGCACTCTGTGTGAGTGGAGAAGGGACATCCTGTAAAATACAAAGGTGTCAGTGACCACAGAGTCAGTGTAGCCAGGGCTGGCTCTCTCACTAGGCCTACTAGTATCTGGCCTAGGGCGCAGATCTCCCAGGGGCTCAGCGAGGCCCCTGCCGCCGCCCGATCACCCCCAGCATGGCTTTCTGGGCACCCACAACGCACCCTTTCCTTCCTGCCAACTTGCTTAGCCTCCACCACAGCATGCATCACCAACCGGGAGGACGAGGGGGAGGGGGTGAGCGGGAGGGGAAGGAAGTGAGGAGGAAGGAAGGCACGTTCCTCTGGGGACTCTGCGCTGCTCCGGCCCCCAGCGGGCCCCCTGCTGGGCTCCACCCTCCTTCCTGCAGATAGGACTTTCCCCCTTACACCCCTGAGGTCCTCATGGGCCCCCGCTCTCACATCTGAAGCTAGGAGAATCTGCACCAGAGACAGGGCCTTTTCTGGTAAAGTTACATAGGGTTGCCAGTCTCCAAGTGGTACCTGGAGATCTCCTGCCATTACAGTTTATCCCCTAGACAACTAAAATCAGTTCACCTGGAGAAAATGGCTGTTTTGGAGGGTGGACTGTATATGGCATTATACCCTGCAGGAGTCCCTCCCCTCCCCAAACCCCGCCCTCCCCAGGCTCCACCTTCAAAATCTCCAGGTATTTCCCAACCTGGTCTGAGCAACCCTATACTTGTGCTCAGGGCTATTTTGGGGCAGGAACGCACAGGAACGGAGTTCCGGCTGGCTCCCAAGTTGGCCACGCCCAGCAGGAACTCATTAGCATAACAGGCCACACCCAACAGCAGAAACTCATTAGGATTGGCTACATTAGGGGTGTGTGGCCTAGCATGCAAAGGAGTTCCTGCTACAAAAAAAGGCCCTGGGTTTTTGACTTCTGGTAACATGTGGGTGCAGCCTAATGTGCTAATGAGCTGTGCTGTCAGGGGTGTGGCCCAATATGCTAATGAGTTCCAGCTGCTGGGTGTGGCCTATTATGCTAATGAGTTTCTGCTGGGCTTTTTCTACCAAAAGAGCCCCACTTGTGCTTGGAACTTCCTCCCCACAGAGTCTTGCCTCGCCCCAAGTGTACATTCTTTTAGGGGCAACATAAAGAGGTTTCTATTCTCCCAAAGAGTCTAGACCCTTTACAGTGGGTTTTAACCCACCTTGCTGTGTATTTTTCTCACTGTGTCATAATTGTCTCAAGGACAGTCCTGAACAGGATCAGGGTGTCAATGTTTTAATGAAAGAAATAATTCATGTGAAGAAATGGGATCGGCAGAAATGCTTGTAACATTCTTTTAACAGCTGCAAGGGAATTGGGTCCTGGCAGCTTTCTCACCTTGCCCAAGGCATTATTAATTACCTGCAACCTGGGCTGCCAACCTCCAGGTAAAGAAGAAGAGTTGGCTTTTATACTCGGCTTTTCTCTACCTTAAGGAGTCTCAAAGCAGCTTACGACCCCCTTTCCCTTTGTCTGCTATACACAGGCCTTACAGAACCGCTTTAATCCAATCTTAGTTATGCTTATCACTCAGTTACTTATGCACCTTGACTCTAATTAGCCAGTTTGGTGTAGTGGTTAACTGTGCGGACTCTAATCTGGGAGAACCGGGTTTGATTCCCCACTCCTCCACTTGCACCTGCTGATGTGACCTTGGGTCAGTCACAAGCTCGGGCACAGCTGTCCTTGAAAAAGAGCAGTTTGTGTCAGAGTTCTCTCAGCCCCACCCACCTCACAGGGTGTCTGTTGTGGGGAGGGGAAGGGAAAGGAGTTTGTAAGCCGCTCTGAGATTCCAAGTGAAGAGCGGGGTATAAATCCAATCTCCTCCTCCTCCTCCTCCTCCTCCTCCTTCTTCTTCGCAACTAAACCCCCTCTAACGATATGCAATGGTTGAGGGGGTCTCTTTCAATGTATCTGAAGAAGTGTGCATGCGCACGAAAGCCTATACCCAGAATTAAACTTTGTTGGTCTTAAAGGTGCCACTGGACTCAAACTTTGTCCTCCCCACAACAGTCACCTTGTGAGGTAGGTGGGGTTGAGAGAGTTCTAAGAGAACTGTGACGGGCCCAAGGTCGCCCAGCAGGGTTCATGTGGAGGAGGGGAAGAGGGGTATCAAACCCGGTGCTCCAGACAACCAAGGTCAGTTCCCCTGGAGAAAATGGCTGTTTTGGAGGGTGGGCTCTTTGGCATACCCCACAAAGGTCCCTTCCCAGGTTCCACACCGAAATCTCCAGGAATTTCCCAACCTGGAGATGGTCACTCTAGGGCCTCAAGATCCACCTCTGCCTCCCACAGCATTTCTCATCTCCATGAGAGCACTGGAGGAAGTCACCCATGGGGTATCATCAGTATGCTGTGGACACCCAGTTTCATTGCTCCTTTTTATGAGATCCAGGTGCTGGAGTGACCTCAGGAGCAAGCGTCAGGCCAGTGATGGACCGGAGGAGAGACACTTAAGCTTAATCCAGGGACAAGAGGCAATGATGGTAAGGAGATACTTATTCTAGTCATGTGACATTTGGAAAACATTGCTAACCTTCATCTCTAGCTGACCTAAATTCTTCTCATGGGGTAGGAGGGTCAAAACGTGGGAACCAGTGCAGAGCCAGTGAGGTGCAGTGGTTTCCGTTTCAGGCTAGGGCCTGGTAGATCCAGGTTTAAATCTCCGCTGTGCCATGAAGCTTGCTGGGTGACTCTGACCAGTCACATGCATTCAGCTCCACCTGCCTCACACAGTTGCTGTGAGGATAAGGATAAAACATGGAAGAGAGAACTGTGTGTACTGTCCTGAAGTTCCTGGGAGAGGGGTGGGATAAGATGTAATAACCATAACAATAAATAAAGAGTCTGTTTGACTTCCCTGTTTCTGAACGGGGAAAGATCAAGGTCACAATGTTGGAGTTATCTTGAACTCAGTGTTCTTCTTCCCAGGTCTGTTAGAGTGGTTTTAACCCCGTTTTAGGCTGCGATCACACTGGAGGCTTGGTGCGATCTGGTGGCGCCTCTATTTGTGGCAGTTTAAATCATCTCGGGAAGGGGTGGCCAGACACCACACCCTAAAGTGGCTCCTCCGCGTGCCTGTCCCACGCTGAAGCATCCACATGACTGACGCCTCAACCACGGAGCATGGCCTTTGCTGGCAATGGGGGTTGCTCATGCTCATATGCACTTATGCACACATCCCTACCAGACGAGCCGCGTGCCCCCCCTGAGGTGGAAGTGACCATTCACACTTCCAATCTGGCATCTGTTTGCAACAGGGAGGTTCAGATGTTGGGAAAAGTGGAGTGGAAGCGCTGGCATACATAAAGACTGGATTTTCCCCAATGTTGGCAAACTCTACTTCCACGATGGGCCAGACCCGGGTGCCAACAACTGGGGCAGAAGACAGGTGGTGTTGTCTGATCCTGCTCTTTAAATCCACAAAGGTAACACCAACTATATTGGCGCAAACTGCGTGTGTGACTATAGCCTTAGAGTGTGAGTTTAGCTGGTCTGTCCTGGGAAATCTAGTTCAGTGGGAGAGGAATCACTGGGGCCTTTTGGCTGTGATCCTCTGCCTTTCTTCTCTAGTTGATGTACCTCTTTTCCATGGAGTAGGTGGCCAAATCTTGAGAACCCCGGAGTAAAATTGCAAAAACGGTGAAGCCACACAAGCATAAAAGCAAATGTTTTGAGAGCTTTAGGGTTCGTGACATTCCAAATGGACAGTGCTGGCTCTTTGGCTTTGGAATGGAGATGAGCACCGCAACCCTAGAGTCAGACTCGACTGGCTTCCGAGCAAGGGAACCTTTACCTTTGCTAACACAACTATATTGGCGCAAACTGTGTGTGTGACTATAGCCTTAGAGTGTGAGAGTGGTTTTAACCCAGTGAAGTTGGCCTGTCCTGGGAAATCTAGTTCAGTAGGAGAGGAATCACTGGGGCCTTTTGGCACAGGCTGCGATCCTCTGCCTTTCTTCTCTAGTTGATCTACCTCTTTTCCACGGAATAGGTGGCCAAATCCTGAGAGGGAAAGAAGTGAGGCCAGAATTGTGGAGTTCCCAGACCTATACAAAAGAAGGAATCGAGGTCAGAATCTAGCATTGACTCCACTGCCAGTGGGAATTGTTACAGTTATCCCCCACACACACACACACACAAAAATGGAATCTGAGACTGCAACACAATGTAATCAAGAGTGCCTCTGGATTGACTCAAGTGGGCGGTGACCAGAGTCCTTCCAGGTCCCACTGCAAAGAAGAAAACACACTTTGTTCGGTAATTAGGAGTACAATTAAGAGTGCCACAACATTAACCTTAAATGAAGGATTGCTCTTATTTCAGGAACAATGGAAAGTTAGTTTCTCCGAGTTAAGAAGTCACCCTTGTCAAATTTCCCTGCAGCAAAGTATGAAAATGCTCCCGTGTGCTCGCCGGTCTGTCCATCCGCCTGGCGTGGGACGTTTTCTGATCTCTTTCCAAGGTGACAAACACACCCTTAAACTGCAGCATCCTCCTCATTTAACACCCACTGGACTGAGTCAACCAATTACACACCCTTAGAGAAAGTCTTGGAACTATAACAACTCTAGGGAATCCACAAGAGGGAACATTTGTGTGCAATCCTGGGGAGTGGAGGAGAGATGCCCAGGGAAGGCTGCTTGAGGAGAAAGAGAGAAGGACAGATCAGCCGCCTTTGGCACTCCCCATAAACTTGTGGCTCTGCGGAGAAATCCCAGTTTGCCCTATAGAAGAGATCAGACAGGTGAGTACTTGCAGGACATTGAGGAGAGCTAGAAGAAGTGGGGGTGGGTGGGTATGTGAGGAAGGGTTTATTAGATTTGGGTGTGCAGTATCCAGGTTTGGGTGCAAAGACGAGAGCATGCGAACAAAAGGGTGCATGCTCTGGTGCAAAGTGACTGTTGCAGCGGCACGTTAGTGGCACTGTAAGTGGCCCTCCTGGCTAGTATGGCTTTTTTTATTGTAGCTTGCCCAAAGATAGTTTAGAAGGCTACTAGATGGTTGGATCCAGCCAGTTTTTCCCACTCAATCTCACCCAATCCCCCTCTTTACTACGGCCACTGGTCCCACGTGGCTTTGTCCACGCAGGTCCCATGATCGCCAGCATAGTCTTTTTGGGGTGGTCTCTTGCCCAAAGATAGTTTAGAAGGCTACTGGATGGTTGGATCCTGCCAGTTTTCCCCACTCAATCTCACCCAATCCTCCTCTTTACTACGGCCACTGGTCCCACGTGGCTTTGTCCACGCAGGTTCCATGATCGCCAGCATAGTCTTTTTGGGGTGGTCTGCTTTGGGACCCTTCCTCCCTTGTCCACAAGCAGAGGAGTGGGTATTAATCCAACACAGACAATTGGGGGAATAGGGGATTGCAGAACAGAAGGAAGAGAAGAGAGAGAAAGAGATTGTCAAGAGGAAGGGGAAGCACAAACAAGGACTATAGAATTGGGAGGGGGGCGTGTAGGGGAGAAAAATGAAAGAGAAACCCCAAAAGGAGACAGCGGGGCGAAAGGACAAACCGAACGAGTGAAAAGGGAGAGGCAGAAGAACAAAAAAAGGATCAGTAGGAAGGATGGGTGAGTAAAAAGACCGAGGAAACAGGAATTGTACGGGGAAATGGGGACAGCAGAGATTCTGGTCAGCTGAGCAAAGGAAGAGAGGGAATGCTCCCTGGGAGCATGGATGCATGCTTGAGAGAGTAACCTGAAGAATGTACAGCTGTCTGGAGTCTAACTCGTATTAGTTGCACAGGAGGCAGTGGGGGGACTCCATTTTCAGGTCGTGGGATGGAGCACTACATTTTCCCAAACATGCAGTCAACTTTGGCATGTTGGCTCCGCGGCCTCCGTTTCCCCATCTAAATCATAGGTTGGTCTCTGCTTGGACAGGCGAGGCTTGTGTTCTGCTGGGTAGATGTTTTGTTTTGTGTGCGTGTGAAGGACTCGGGATAAAGAAGAGCCAGTGTGCGGGGTAGTTGGGGTATCAGACTAGGCTCTGGGAGACTCCCGGTTCAGACCCCCACTCTGCCCCGGAAGCTTGGGCCGGCCGCACACTCTCCACCTCACCTACTTCATAGGGTTGTTGGGAGGATAAAATGGAGGCGAAGAAAATGGCAATGCTGCTTTTGGGTTCCCCCTCAGGGAGGAAGGCAGGAGAGGGATGAAACGAATGCCTAAACGGAACCTGGCATCTCTTCAGCAGATGCAGGGGCAAGGCTCTTTGGATGGTGGAATCTAAAAGACCCTGGGATCATTTTGCATTAAATGATCTCTTTTCCTCAAGCCTGCAAGTTTGAGAAATGCTATAGAGCAGTCTTGCGGGGAGCAGCAGGGACAAAAATAGATCTGGTGTGTTTATTTTGACTACTGTAGGTTAGCTGCTAATTTCTCCAGGGAACCACATGCAGGAGGCCAGGTTGCTTAGCTGCTATAGAGGCGGAGGGGTTTCTAATTGGAGAGGTAGATTGCTCTGGGTTGAAAAACGTGCCCTCTCCCTCATAGGAATTGTGTGCAAATCCCCAAATCCATAGCAAAAGAAAGCCACCCTTCAGGGGGCTTACGAGATCAGTTGCTTTGGAATATTCTTCTTATTAATAACTCCTGACTCCTGGTTTCTAATCTTATCTCTGCTGTGGTTTCCTTAGGCAATCTATGTTCCCTTAGCCTCACCCCAACATCTGCAGTATGGGGTTAATGCTGACTTAACTTACAGTTGTTGTTACGATTGCAAGATAACGTATATATGAAATCTGAGAAACCGGAAGTCCTATGCAAATGCTAAATATAAGAACATAAGAACATAAGAGACGCCAATGTTGGATCAGGCCAAAGGCCCATCCAGTCCAACACTCTGTGTCACACAGTGGCCAGAAATACCAGGTGCCGTCAGGAGGTCCACCAGTGGGGCCAGGACATTAGAAGCCCCCCCCCTATTGACCCCCCCCCCCCCAGCACCAAGAAGACAGAGCATCACTTGCCCCAGAGTCCCTATCTATACCTTGTGGCTAATAGCCACTGATGGACCTCTGCTCCATATGCTTATCTAATTCCCTTTTGAAGCCGTCCATGCTCAAAGGGAACATGGTGTCTCATGTTCAGATAGCCGAGGGACATTTTTGATTAATTAAAATGGGGGAGGGGACACTTAAACCCCAAATGGTTTACTTTTAGAGTTCGAACAGCTAGATTCAAGTCCAGCAGCCCCTTAGAGACTAAGTTTTTCAGGGAATAAGTTTCTGAGAGTCCATGCTCCCTTTGAGCACTGACTCTCAAAAGTTTATACCCCCAAAACCTTGCTGGTCTCTAAGGTACGGCTGGACTCGAATCTAGTCATACC
>NW_015166462.1:34371-61161 GCF_001447785.1 Gekko japonicus | reverse complement strand
TTCAGATAGAGCTGGGTGTCATCAGCGTACTGGTGGCATCCCAGCCCATGCTTCCGGGCAATCTGGGCAAGGGGGCGCGTATAGATGTTAAATAACATCAGGGAGAGCACTGCCCCTTGAGGCACATTGCAGTCAAGCGGGTGCCTCCTGGACTGCTGTTTCCCTAGCGCTACCCTTTGTCCCTGACCCTGGAGAAAGGAAGCAAGCCATTGCAGGGCAAGCCCCTGAATCCCCATGTCGGCGAGGCAGTGGGCCAGTAACTGGTGGTTGACTGTGTCAAACACGGCCGACAGATCTAACAGCAACAGTACTGCCAACCCGCCCCGATCCAGATGTCTCCGGAGGTCATCTGTCAGAGCGACCAGCGCCGTCTCCGTCCCATGTCCCAGGCGGAAGCCGGACTGGAAGGGATCTAACAAGGAAGCATCATCCAGAAAGCCCTGCAGCTGTATCGCTGCCACCCTCTCAATTGATTTGCCCAAATAGGGCAAATTGGACACCGGCCAATAGTTGGCCAATTCAGCCGGGTCTAAAGATGGTTTTTTCAGGAGAGGGCAGACCATCACTTCCTTGAGTGCCCCAGGGAACTGCCCCTCTAAGAGGGACTTGTTGATAATTTCCCTTAGGGCACCTCGAAACCCCTCATGGCCAACTTTAATGAGCCAGGAAGGGCACGGGTCAAGGCTGCACGTGGTTGGGCATACAGCTGTGAGCAGTCTGTTAACTACCTCCAGACTGAGTGGGCTGAAGCAATCCAGGATCAAAGTCGAGGACGTGCAGTGGGCCTCGAGCTCGCTCACTGTTTCAAATGTGGCGGGGAGGTCACGGCAGAGCACCAAGACTTTATATGTGAAATAGCTCACAAATGCCTCACAGCCAATATCCAATTCCCTAACATTTGGTCTGCCCTGCGGCAGAGCTGTTATTGACCGAATCGTCCTAAACAATTGGGCTGGGTGAGAGCTAGTGGACGCAATCGCCGCCACATAGAAATCCTTCTTTGCGGCTTTGACTGCCATCTCATAGGCTTTTATAAACGTCCTATAGGATGTTCTTGTTGCTTCGTCTCGAGTTCAACGCCACCATCTCTCTAGCCGTCTAAACTCCCACTTCATAAGCCACAGCTCCTGGGTATACCAGGGAGCCAGCCTAGTGCGGGAGCATAGAGGGTGCCGTGGAGAGCCAGCTATGCCAGTCCTCCACAAGCTCATCCAGCGAGCCACCAGGGGGCATCGGATCCCACAGGGCCATCTGGAACCGCACAGGGTCCATGTGGCTCCGTGGGCGAGCCAAAATACGCTCGCCGCCTAAACAGGGTTGGGGTGAGATAGGCAGGCCCCTAGGGCATGGTGGTCTGACCATGGGACTGCCGAAGCAGTAACCCGGTCCACTGTTACCCCCGCCACAAAGATCAAGTCGAGCGTGTGCCCAGCCTGGTGAGTGGGGGTCGTTACATATTGAGAGAGTCCCATTGCCGCCATGGACGACACCAGGCCCACTGCCTGAGTAGGGGTCGCGTCATCAGCATGGACATTGAACTCACCCAAGACTATCTATCTAGGGTGTTCCAATGCCCAGCCTGCTACAGCCTCTATCAGGGACGGCAGGCTATTGGCCGATGTGTTACGCAGTCGGTACACCAGCCTAATCGCCAAACTCTCCCCGGCCTCCCAAACGAGGCCAGCACACTCAATGCCCGTGATCCTCGGAGGCGGAAGCGCACTAAAAGAGTAAACCTTCCAGTTGAATAGTGCCACTCCCCCCCGCCCCCTAGTCTGTGATTGGTGCAGGAACGAGAACCAGGCGGGGCAAGTTGGGAGAGAGCTACAGTCTCCCCTTCCCACACCCAGGTCTCGGTCACACATGCCAGGTCTACATTCTGCTCTTGCAGAAAGTCCCTAAGGACCATGGTCTTGTTATTTATAGACCTGGCGTTACACAGCACCAATATCGGAGGGGGGTTACTTTTCTTAGCCCCACTGCCAACATCCCTCGGGATGGGATGCAGGCTGGAAGAGGGCCTAGCTTTCCTATTTCTCTGCCCCCTTCCCATACTACTCTGCCTGCTCCCACCGCTATACTTTCCCCTCCCCAGGAGCACCGGAATTCCCTGGCCCAGCATCGTTGCCTTGGGTGGTCTCTGCCAAGCTTCAGACCACCAGCCGAGCAGACAGCAAAGCACTCAAAGTATTGCTCAAATTAATGGGTACCAGGGGTCATTTAGTAGAAAAAGAGGTGCAGGAGCTCATTAGCATAACTCATTAGCATAACTTATTTGCATGTGCCACACCCCCTGACATCACCGGAAGTGTGTCAGAAGGCAACACCCACCGTTCAGGCTCCACTGGACTGTTTTGGATTGCTAGCTATTGGGGGGGGACGTGCAGATCTGCCCTCACAAGAGGAGGGAAGGCTTGTACTTGAAGGGGGGGAGCTCTGGAACTTACCTGGCTGCTTCTTGCTCCTCATGACCTGACTGAGGGCTGCTGGGAGCAGGGGGCGGGGCTTGTTGCACGTGCCCGCTCCCTGGGCTCCTTACTGCCGGAGCTCCCGCTCCTGTGAGCTCCTGCAGGAAATGACCCCTGATGGGTACAATAAAGTGCAACATACAATACAATACTGCTACTTCTACAATTTTGCAACCTATCCTACCGCATAATATTAGATCTGTTCTCTCCCTCCCAATCACTCTTCCTTTTTAAATCACAGTCTCACTGCTGCTATTTGGTTTAAAACCCCCCACAGATGTACAATATAGTCCCACCTTCAACGTAACCATGAAATGGCGGTAAAACGTGCCATCAAGTCACAGCCAACTTTATGGTGACCCCGTAGGGTTTTCAAGGCAAGAGACAAACAGAGGTGGTTTGCCATTGTCTGCCTCTGCATAGCAACCCCAGTATTCCTTGGTGGTCTCCCATCTATAGTACTAACCAGGGCTGACCCTCATTAGTCTCATCTGAAGAGATTGGCCTAGCCTGGGCCATCCACAGCAGGGCAACCATGAAATAACTATCTCAAAATCCTGTCAGCCACTGCGGAAGCCTGCTCTCGTGGTTCCAGCTGAAAGACCACTGTAAGCACATTGAGCTGCTGTCACTGTGAGCTTTAACAACAGCCTGAAGTGCCAATAATAAAAGAGGCGAATGTCTGTATCTCCGTGCTGAAGAAAATTTCAGCTGCTGATGGGGTTGCCAGCTTCCAGGCAGGCCCTGGAGATCTCCTGGACAGACACCAGTTTCCCTGGAGAGAATGGCTGCTTTGCAGGGTGGACTTCTATGGCATTATAACCAACTGAGGTATTTCCCCTGCCCCAAAGGCCACCGGACTCAAGCTCTATCCATAGGACTGCCAACCTCCAGGTGCTGCCTGGAGATCTCCCACTATTACAGTTAATCCCCAGATAACCAAGATCAGTTCCCCTGGAGAAAATGGGTACTTTGGAGGGTGGACTCCATGGCATTGTACCCCACTGAGGTCCCTCCCCTTCCCAAGCCTCACCCTCCCCAGGCCCCACTTCCTTCATCTCCAGGTATTTCCCAACCCAAAGTTGACAACCTGCCGATCTGGTACTTAAAGCTGGTATTACAGTCACAGGAGCAAGCTGAGGGGGGCCAGTTAGCAGTGCTCTGTACAAGCACCCATGGCATTGTTCAGTTGTGCCTCATACACAGGACAGAAAGGAGTCGGTTGCAATCCCTACCCACCTTTAGAATGGGAGGTCTTGGAGCCAAACTAGACATGGTCCGATGTTCCCTATAAGCTATGGAGTCTTGTGAGCAAAAATTCTACTTTGTGAGCAACTGGCATTAAAGTGGTACTGCCTAAATTAGTTTGCTCTGGAGCCCTCCTTCCTGAGCTAAGACAAAAATGTGTGAGACGGAGGCTAAAAAAACTGTGAGCTAGCTCACACTAACTCAGCTTAGAGGGAACACTGATGGTGACATACTCCCTCTAAGCTGTGGAGTCTTGTGAGCAAAAATTCCACTTTGTGAGCTACTAGCATTAAAGTGGTGAGTGAGCGATCTGGCGACTGCATAAATTAGTTTGTTCTGGAGCCCTCCTTCCTGAGCTGAGACAAAAATCTGTGAGCTGGAGGCTTCTAAAAAACTGTGAGTTAGCTCACATTAACTTAGCTTAGAGGGAACTAGGGCTGCCAAGTGGGGGCGGGTGGCGGGTAAACACAGGCTTTGGAGGCCCGATTTCCGACGCCACGGAATCGGGCCCCGGGGGGGAACCCCACCCCTGCGTGCGCGTCACTCTATGGTTTTCCCTTGTATGGCTGTGGCCCCGCCCCCAGCGTGCCTGGCGTCCTCCCATCACTTCCAGGTGATGTGCGTGCGGCGCGCGCACCAGACGCCGGCTGGGAGCCCCCCCAGTCCCGGCGAAGATACACTTGGCAACCCTAGAGGGAACACTGTGTCCACCATGTGGATATTGCCACTATTTTATAGTGATTTAAAACTGCCATGAGGGCCTGATCAGGTCCGCAGTGGGATAGGCTGAGGTACTGCTTAGGTGGTGCTGAAATGGCCACCCCCACAGCTGTTCTAAACCTGAAAAGGCACGGGTGGGGTGAGGGACGAGAACACCTCAGTCCACTGCACTGTGGGACGCCACCCTGATCCTCACAGCCTTTTTAAACACTTCGAGCAGCAGTGTCCTCATGGCGGACACGAAAACACCTTCATGTTTAGTTGGGCCTTTGGCTTGTCTTAGTACACAGGGCTGAGAACACCTTACATTCTCTATATTAGTCAAGACCAGTTAGTTGAGGTAAATTACAAAACCACTGAATATACTTAAAATAGCTTGTTAATTGAACAACCTGTGGAGAAGGGTCGGGTCAAGGCCAGAGAGTGTGCAGTGGCTGAACTTTCAGAGGTTTCAGATTTCCCTCTGACAAAGCTTACTGGGGGAGCTCACCCACCCCCAGCTTAATCTACCTCACAGGGTTGTTGTGAGGGAAACAAATGGGAAATATATACACTGCCCAGAGGAAGGGTAAGAATAATGTGTAGTAAGGACTAAATTCAAAAGTAAAGGGACAGTTCTTTGAAGGGAGGGAGAAACAATCAGTGAGACAATTCATTAGACAAATGAGTATTATGAACTTAGTTGGGGCAGAAGACCTTCAAGACATGGATGCAATTCTATTCCCTCTCATAGGTTCATGAACCAGAATAAGAGAAAGTTACAATTGCTTGTTACCTTAAAAGGTTAAGAGGTTACTTTACTTAAGAGGTTACTGTACTTAGGTAAAGGTTCAGGTTCCCTTGCTCGAAAGCCAGTCGAGTCCGACTCTAGGGTTGCGGTGCTCATCTCCGTTTCAAAGCCGAAGAGCCAGCGCTGTCCGAAGACATTTCCGTGGTCATGTGGCCAGCATGACTAAACGCCAAGGCGCACGGAACGCCGTTACCTTCCCACCGAAGCGGTACCTATTTATCTACTTGCAATTTCTTGCTTTCGAACTGCTAGGTTGGCAGGAGCTGGAACTAGAGATGGGAGGTCTACTTAAGAGGTTACTTTAAGAGGTTAAGTTATGCTTTCTTGTTAACTTGAAGAGGTTCTCCAAGATTTTGGAAAATCAGTGTTAGTCTTGACCTTTAAATTTAGGCCTCTGTGCTTCGTATTACCTTCCAGAGAAAATTATGCTGTTTTTTATATGAAGCCTCCAACACACACACCCCGCCTCCCCCATTATCTTTACAAACGTGGAATTGTGGATTAAATTGTGGAATAAATTATTCTGATTAATCCAGAATAATCATCCCATTTAGGTTCCAGACTAGGGTTGCCACTGCCAGCCTCCAAGGAGGGTTTGGAGACCACCTGGAATTATGAGAGACCTCCAGATTACAGGGATCAGTTCCTCTCGGGGACTCTATAGCATCATACCCTGCTGAGGCCCCTCCCATTCCCACATCCCACCGTTCCCCAAAGCCCCCAATGTCTCCAGGAATTCCCCAACCCAGAGCTGGCAACCCTGTTCCATGTACACCGCTACCAGTGTGAATAAAAGCCCCCCCTGCTCAGGTAAACACGTGCTGAGCAAATGCAAACACACCCCATATTTACCACACTGGAACATACCCCAGGCTGCAAGTACAGAGAGTGGCTCAGATGTTTTAAAAGGCAACTCTTTTCTGTTAGGCCATCTTGAGTATATGTCCTCCCTTCGCTAGATGGCCTTGAACAGGCTGTTATATAAATCTTGGTTCCTAAACTGTAAAGTGGGAATAATAGTGAATACATTTATGCACATATTTTTTTAAACTCTTGCTTTGCAAGCTTTCAGAAGTAGCTAAGAAACAAACCCAGAAATGGTAAAATCAGAAACCCTTTATGTGTTTAGAAACATGAGTAAGTGGCATAGATTTCTCCTGGCACCTGAAAAGATGTTAGTGTAGGCGCCAAATTAATCTCCCTAAGGAGGGGAATTTCACAACCGGGGTGCCACTGTGGAAAGTATCCTATCTATCTCCGGCCCCGGTCACACGGAGAATTTGCCACGTGAAAGGCACGAATGTCAGGCGTATTTTCGGGGCGCAATCACACCGCAACATCTGGGAAGCATAGCGCACCTGTGGCCAACCCATGGCGTCCCGCGGAAGAAGAGGACTTAAAAAGTACCAAGGAAAGTGCACTAGTATCCGGAAAACGTGCGGCACGGGCAGGCGTCTGATCGCAGGAGTGCTAGTATCCCGTGGCTTCCGGCGTCCGTCCACATCCCGTCGCAAACCGGATGTTTTTCGTAAGCGCATGTGCACAAACATGAAACTGAAAGCAGCGCTGCTCCACGGAACTGTGCATGCGCACAAATGCGAAACGCTTGTGTGATCGCGCCACACCAATTCTTTGCCATGCTGCAGCATTGCCGTGTGATCGCCAGCTAACAGCCAAAGCACGGAGACTTGGGAGACCGTTGGGCTACCGCACTTTATTTTGCTCCGGGACGAACAGCCACACACACACCCCCTCGTGTTATCTGGCCCATGTGACCGGGGCCTCCGATAGCCTAACTGGATAAGGCAGAAGCACCAGAAGAAAGATGTCTCAGCTTAACTGACTGGCAGATTAATACGGATCCTCAAGATACTCCCTTAAAATAATAGGGATACACCCAACAGGATTATTGTGGAAAAGAAGCCATTGTGAGGATTACGCCATTGCTATCTTTCATGTGCCACAGCAAGAGGTAGACTCAGGTAGCCTTGGATGGATGGATTTTCCATCCATCAAACTACTGCAGTATTTAGACTAGTCTATCCCAAACAATATATCCCAGTGAAGTACACATTTCCCCCTGAATTAAAATTAGAGTCAAGCTTCACCGCTCTGCCTAAAAAAAGTTTTGTTTTAGAGGGTAAGAATTATGCCTTCCTCAGAAGAAGTTCACCTCCCTACACTTCTGCGTACCACTGGTCTGAGTGGAAGGAGACGTGCCTAGAGCACTAACTCATGCAGAGGTGCAAAGGGCAGCTTCCTCAAGAGTAGGCAATTCGTCCTCTTGATGCAGAATTAGCCAACCTCATTCAATGCAGAGCCTCTAAGAATGACTTAGGTAAAGGTTCCCTTGCTCGAAAGCCAGTCAAATCCGACTCTAGGGTTGCGGTGCTCATCTCCGTTTCAAAGCCGAAGAGCCAGCACTGTCTGAAGACGTTTCCGTGGTCATGTGGCCGGCATGACTAAATACCAAGGCGCACGGAACGCTGTTACCTTCCCATCAAAGTGGTCCCTATTTATCTACTTGCAATTTCTTGCTTTCGAACTGCTAGGTTGGCAGGAGCTGGAACTAGAGAAGGGAGCTCACTCTGTCATGCGGCGCACTCGGGTCTCGAACTGCTGAACTACCCGACCTTCCACAGCCTGCAGTTCAGCGTCTTAACCACTTGAGCCACCGCAGCTCCTAAGAATGACTTAGTCTAGAGTAAAGTGAGCTGGATAGAAAGCAGGCGAAAGATGATTTTAATCACACAGAGATACAATGTACAGCCTCCTCTTAAAGATGTCTCTTTGGGCTTGTGGGAGGAGCCTTTAACTACTGGATTAATTCCTTGTGGTGCATGAGCAGGTTTCTCCTGGAACCTCACATTCCCTTCGCATACAGTTGGGGAATGCCTGAAGTGCCACTCATGACTGAGGTATTGTTTATGACACCTTGGGAGGTGTTTGGTCAAGTCGGACTGGCACGGCTGGTTTCTTTGAACCCTGCAATATTAACTTATGATGTTACCACCAATGCACCTGAGTGTCTTGTCCAGGATGAGAAAAACTAGGAGACTCCCTTGATGTATAAATAGGATGCTATTTTGATTGTGGGAGTGCAAAGGCAGATGACTGTAGAAACCTCTCCAGCACAGAGCTTCATACGCTGCTGGTGTGCAATGAAGACTGGGCAGCGGGACATTTGTCATCCCTCTCTAATCACATTGGAATGGTGGTGGTGGGGGGAGACCCAATAAAGTTATGCACAATAAAGTCAAGATAGGCAAAAGAAAAGTGCCGTGTGAAGAACTAGTCACTTCTGGAACGGGGAGGCTCAGCCCCGTTCAGCTATCATCGGTAGGCCTATATCCACCCAGAAAAGCCGTCATGGCCAATGTTCCCTCTAAGCTGTGGAGTCATGTGAGCAAAAATTCTACTTTGTGAGCTACTGGCATTAAAGTTGTGAGCTACTGCATTAAATTGGTTTGCTCTGTAGCCATCCTTCCTGAGCTAAAACAAAAATGCGTGAGCCAGAGGCTAAAAAACTGTGAGCTAGCTCACACTAACTCAGCTTAGCGGGAACAGTGGTCATGGCTTTTCTAAAGAAAAGATGAATGAAATTCCGGGTGGATAGGTCTGTCAATGATAGCTGAAGGGGGCCCAGCCTCCCTGTTCAGAAGCAGCTGTACCTCTGAATAACAGAGGCTGGGGGGGGGGGGAATAAGCGTGCCTTCAGCCTTTGCTTGCAGATTTCCATGAAGGATGGTCGACTAGATAGACTTTTGGTCTGATCTAGCACGGCCCTTTTCCTGTTCCTCTCAACGTGATAATGTGTACACTGTCGCTTAAGCACCAAAGGGGAGGGTTTCTGTTCTCGGGAGCGGTAGTGAAATTTTAGTGCTCTGTGCAGCTTCTTGTAAATCCCTTACACATGTACGCATGCACATGCGCGCACACACGAGCTAGCAAAAGAAGACTATATTATTCCGGTTTTAGGGTTGCCAGGTGCCCCTCAGACACTGGCAGGGAAGGTAGGGTTGCCAGATTTAGGTTGGGGATGGAGACTGGGGAGGACAGGAGCCTCAGTGGGGTACACTGGCATACAGTCCACCCTCCAAAGCATTGATTTCTCCAAAGGAACTGATCTCTGTAGTCTGGAGATGACCTGTAATTCCAGGGGACCTCCAGGCCCCACCTGGAGGCTGGCATCCCTAGGTACAAAGCAGGAACATCTGTGTTCAAGTCCATGCTTATCTATGCTAAGTTCAGCAGTCTAGCTCTGGGGGGCCCAATCTTGTTGAGCTTCTGGGCATTCTTGAAATTTTGAGAATGGGGAAGGGGTGCAATGCCAAAATGGCTGCCATGTGATTGTGACGCCCATCACGACATAGGAGAATCCTGTCCAGAGGGAGCAGCCATATCTGAATGGGTTCTGAAGAATCTTCTCCTTCAGTAAGGTGGGGAGATGACTAGCTGAAGAACAGTGCCGGGAAATCCATCTGCAGGCACCACATTGAGGATTCCTGGTCTAACTACTGTCTAGCCAAAACGTGTTGGATGCCGGTCAATTTCTTTATCTTCTTTATCTTATAAACAGGAAGGTTTTTCCTCTCTCTCTTGTTTTCCTTCGCGCCATCATAAGGACAGAATAAGGTCTAGCAGTCATACTTAATAGTTTTATACCTGGCGTTTTGTTTTGTTTTTGCCGTCAAGTTGCAACCAATTCATGTTGACTCTATCGGGTTTTTAAAGCAAGAGATGTGAAGGGGTGGTGTGCCACTGCCTGCCTCTGCGTAGAGATCCTGGCATTCCTCGGTGGCCTCCCATCCAAATACTGACCAAGGCTGACCCTGCTTAGCTTCCTAGATCTGATGAGATCGGGCTACCCTGGGCCACGCAGGGCAGGGCATGATATTGCACAGACTGCAGCTTGATGTTTAACACAATGTTTTATTTATTTACATAATTTTAACTTTTAAAAAATCTCTATATATTTATGAGAACTCAATATTGTATTTGTATATTATATAACAGGGTTCCTCCATAGAAGCCTGTTGGCAGAATGCAATTTTTAGCTGAGTAAATAAATATATTTTTACTTTACTTGCACCATCAGCCTTGGTCTTATTTTTTTAAAAAAATCTCTGACTACTGTAGTGCCACACTGGCTGTACTCTGTCGTCTCACCATCTCATCCAATATTTTGTAAATGTTTTTACAGGATCCTCCCGCACCTCCCAGCTAAGAGGCTCTACGCTCTTCATTCGAATTCATCCTTGCTGCCTGTTTCCCCAGTAATTAAAGCCCTGCATGCTGTCTTCTTGGCCCTTAGCAGAATGTTCAAGGAATATTTCCAATACAAGGGGATCAACTTTCCTCACATCATCTATTCAGAACAAGTGCTGCAGTTGGTGGAAAACAGTTTCCAAGTTCGAGATGATGACGTTTTCAATGTCACCTACCAAAAATCAGGTGCCAAGCTTTCTGGGGAGGGGTGGGGGGGCCTGTTGAAGCAAGTTGGTGGTGTTGGGGAGAAGTACAGGGGTTAGAATTCAGGGCAGGGCAAAACTTTTAACGATACTGTAGAAGAATTTTATCAAATGCAACTTACCTCATAGGGCAGTGGTGGCGAACCTATGGCACGGGGGCCAGAGGTGGCACTCAGAGCCCTCTCTGTTGGCACGCGTGCCATCGCCCCAGCCAGGCCCAGACCATCATTAAAGTGTCAAATTCTCTGCCAAATAATTTTAAGTAAATGAAAGCATTTGGGATGGCTTTCCTTACTTTGTTTGGACCATCTTAAGTTAATGTATGAGTTGTTTTTTCTAAAGTAAAACCTCAGTATTCAGGTTAAATTGCCGTGTTGGCACTTTGCGATAAATAAGTGGGTTTTGGGTCGCAGTTTGGGCACTCGGTCTCTAAAAGGTTCGCCATCACTGTCATAGGGTTTTCACCCTGTTTCTTGAACTGCATGAACCCAGCTTGAGTTTTGTAAAGAGCAGGACAGAGAATAGAAATGAGCAAGGAAAGAAAGACTGACAGTGTGGTGGGGGAAGCAGCTGATGCCCCCTCTTAACTTGATATTTAAGAGTGTCTGAGGCTTTATCCCAAGGAGCCAACCCTGCAGCCAGGAGTCTAGAAATACCTCTTGCAAGTTGTGTTGGCATTTCTTGTCTAGTGACAAGTGCTAAAGCTGAAATTGCAGTGTGTGCGTGTGTGCACGTGCGCATTGAAAAATGGTCCTAGCAACCATAGTCCCATGTACATCCTTAGGGGCGATTCACACACTACAAAAGCCACCCAGTGGGCATCTTGAGAACCTTGGATCAGACGTGCTCCTGGACTTCGGTGCTGCTGACTTGGTTCCCAAGCATGCAGGGCCCAATTTGGATTGGCAATAAGGGATTAAACCTTTCCCCTTTACACCATTTTTCCAACCTGAAATGGTCTGGTAGGCCACTATTGGCTCCATTGCAGAAGCTTTTGCGTACCAATGGCTACCTATGAGTTCCTCCCAAAAGAGCAATTAGTAACTTCTTGCGCCATTTCAAGTAGGGAAATTAACATGGGCAGGGCAGTTTAAGCCACTTCTCATGCTCCTGACCCAGATTGAGCCCCTGCTCACCCCGGGGAAGAGTTACCAGCATGGAATTCCCAGGTGCACATCTAACACTTACAAAATACTATTCCAAATAGTATTTTTTACTCAAAGGACCACTTAGTCCCACATAAACCATCCTGGCAGTAAAGATCCACCTTAAGAGCTCTGCTTTGTGCATCCCACCTTCAAAATTGATGCGATTCACTGGTAGGTCTTGGGTCTTTTTGGTGGTGGTACCTCAGTTCTGGAACTCCCTTTCCCGGCACTAATATATGACCAGTTTTAAACTCCAGTTTAAAGACCTTCCACTTTACTTGGGATTTTGGTTGGTTCTATTTGGCTTTATCTAACCTTCTTCACTTTCATTTGCTTGGTTGATAGCACTGTATTTGCTTTTGAGCTGATTTTTTTGGTTTGGTTGTTTTATTGTTGTGCTGGCCTTTGAGGGACCTTAGTTTTGCAGCTGCTGTATTGCTACTGTATGGGATTCCCCCCCCACCATTTCAGTCTGGTTTTATTGTACTGTTGGCTTGTTTTGGTTGCCCCTTTGAACTAAACACCTCTGTGACTTACTTTCAAATCACTGAACAGGTACATCGTAATAAAATGACACACCAGTGGACACAACTGTAAAACAAAGAAAACACCCACAACCCCATAGTGATAGAACAGATAAACCTCTTCTCAGTCTTCCCAAATAAAAGTATCTTAACTGAGCATTGGAAGAAAAGGAGTGAAGAGGACAGGTGGGCTTTCCAGGGCAAGGAATGCATTTAGGGGCATGTCTGAGGTAACCCAGTCCTGCGCACCCACCAGATATGGGAAAGAGGAGATGAGATAAACCTCTTCTCAGTCTTCCCAAATAAAAGTATCTTAACTGAGCATTGGAAGAAAAGGAGTGAAGGGGACAGGTGGGCTTTCCAGGGCAAGGAATGCATTTAGGGGCATAATGTCTGAGGTAACCCAGTCCTGCGCACCCACCAGACATGGGTAAGAGGAGATGGGCATCAGGGGAAGACCTCCAATGAGGGTCACCTGCCTCCAAGTGGTCCCCGAAGATCTCCCAGAATTACAACTGTTCTCCGGACAACAGCTATGCTAAAGCCTTTGACTGTGTGGATCACAACAAACTATGGCAGGTCCTTAAAGAGATGGGAGTACCAGACCACCTCACATGTCTCTTGAGAAACCTGTATAAGGGCCAAGAAGCGACAGTTAGAACCGGATATGGAACAACTGATTGGTTCAGCATAGGAAAAGGAGTACGACAAGGATGTATATTGTCACCTTGCTTATTTAATATATATGCAGAGTACATCATGCGAAATGCTGGCCTGGATGAATCACAAGCGGGAATTAAGATTGCTGGGGAAAAGATCAACAACCTCAGATATGCAGATGATACCACTCTAATGGCTGAAAGTGAAGAGGATCTAAAGAGCCTCTTGCTCAGAGTAAAAGAGGAGAGCGCAAAAGTGGGCTTGAAGCTCAACATCAAAAAAACTAAGATCATGGCATCCGGCCCCATCACTCCTTGGCAAATAGAAGGGGAAGTTGTGGAAGTGGTGACAGACTTCACGTTCCTGGGATCCCAGATCACCGCAGACTGTGACAGCAGCCATGAAATTAAAAGACGCCTGCTCCTTGGGAGGAAAGCGATGGCGAACCTAAACAGCATGATAAAAAGTAGAGACATCACCCTGCCAACAAAAGTCTGCATGGTCAAAGCAATGGTATTCCCAGTAGTCATGTGTGGCTGCGAGAGTTGGACTATAAGGAAGGCCGAGCACCGAAGAATAGATGCTTTCGAATTATGGTGCAGGCGATGACTCTTGAGAGTTCCTTGGACTGCAAGGAGATCAAATCAGTCAATCCTCAAAGAAATCAACCCTGACTGTTCCCTGGAAGGCCAGATAATGAAACTGAAGCTCAAATACTTTGGCCACCAAATGAGAAGGGAGCACTCACTGGAGAAGACCCTGATGCTGGGAAAGATTGAAGGTCAAAGAAGACGGGGGCGGCAGAGGAACAGATGGTTAGACAGTGTCAGAGATGCAACGAACATGAAATTGAGCCAACTTCAGAGGACGGCGGAAGACCGGAAGGCCTGGCGGGAGCTGGTCCATGGGGTCGCGAAGAGTCGGACTCGACTGTGCGACTGAACAACAAAAAATGGCCACTCTGTGAAACAAGGTGGTGGACTAGGCGGACCATTAGTCTGATCCTACTAGTGCTGTCAACAGGCCTGGAGAAAAATGTCCTGTCACGAGCACACATGAGCCCATGAAGCTGCCTGATACTGAATCAGATCGCGGGTCCATCACAGTCAGTATTGCCTGCTCAGACCGGCAGTGGCTCTCCAGAGTCTCGGGCAGAGGTCTCTCACATCACCGACTATCTGATCCCTTTAACTGGAGATTCGAGGGACTGAACCTGCAACCTTCTGCATGCCAAGCAGATTCTCTGCCACTGAGCCACAGCCCGTCCCTTTAATTGAGATCTGATGTGTGGAAATGGGCAGTTAAAGCTTTCCAGGGCATGGTGGTAAACAACACAATCGGGTAACTAACATTCTAATGTGCTAACGATCCTCTATTAAAAGAACAGAACATTTCCCCCCCTCCCCAGCCAGCGGGCAACCCTAGATCCAGCAGGACTCTTCTTATATACTCTTCTTGTCTTTTTTTATTCTTGCAAGATACTCTGAAGCCAATTTATGCCTGAAAAGTAGGATTAAAACCTGTAACGAATAAATCGACAGAAATATTGTTCCTCTTGTTACATGCCCCCCACTTCTGTGAGCCAATTAGATATTCAAAGAGTCGTGCTTCCTAGGTCTGGGTTCCTATGGGCAGGAGAGCACCCAAGACTTATAGCACCTCCATAATATCTGTGTGGTTGACAAATGGGCATGTAGAGCACAGGCAAAGTCAAATAAATGGTTCTACAGAGGCACAGATCCAATGCCCCCACGTCATATCCCGGAGAAAGATTTCCCAAGGTGCTTCGGCTAACTCACAACCAGTGTTCCCTCTAAGCTGAGTTAGTGTGAGCTAGTTTGCAGTTTTTTAGCTTCCAGCTCACACAGTTTTGTCTCCGCTGAGGAAGGATGGCTCCAGAGCAAACTAATTTATGCACTAACCAAATTGCTCCCTCGCAACTTTAATGCCAGTAGCTCACAAAGTAGTTTTTTTGCTCACAAGACTCCACTGCTTAGAGGGAGCACTGCTCACAACTCTCTCTTTTCCCTTCTCTCTCTCTTTTTTAAAGACATTCTGCGGTTCCTTCACACACTTACCGAAAGCTCTTTTCAGAGGGTATTCATGTTGGCCTGCCATAGAACAGTTAGATTTGGGTCTAGTCCCGCCTTAGAGGCCAATAAGACTTTCAGGGTATCACGAAAGCTTATGCCCTGTGTTAAATACTGCGTTCTAGATGCATTGCAGTGATCAGCTCTAGTTTATTCAGTGATTTCAGCAAACTACAAGACAACTCTAGCAGGGCTGGAGCCATGCTTATAAGCATGCCAAACGCCACACCCAACACACTCCCACGCCCAGTGATAGGCTATTTACGTTACACTGCTTACCTATAGGTTAGTTCCTGGATCCAGGCAAGCTATTGTTCTGGAGAAGCAAGCTCAGTGAGCAAAAATTCTGCTTTGTGAGCTACTTGCATTAAAGTTGTGAGCGAGCGATTGGGCTACAACGGCAGGGAAAACACAAGGCGAAGCGCGGCTTTTAAAAGCCGCTCCAAAAAAGAAACGCTGCGGCGGGATCCCACGGATCACGTTAGCTGCGCGCTGTTGCTCCCCGGCACGATCAGATGCCGGGGAGGAAGAGGCGAGGGGGAGGGGGAGGCTGCCGCACTGCGCATGCTCGAGCATGCGCAGTTCGGCTGGGGGCCGGGATGTGCCGGCACAAGGATGTGCCGGCCGATCCCACGGCCGGCTTGAGGTACTTCAATCGGAAGAACCACCCAGGTTGGTGGTTCTTTTTGGTGCAGGTTTTCGGCCGGGAGAGACGGATCGGAGACGGGCAGGCAACGATTCCTAGATGTTGCCGTGGGATCGTGCCCGTTTGATCCGCCCCCGTTCTGTCTCGCTCCTGGACCAAAACCCCTCGTATGAACAGGACTTAATATGTACAAACAACCCATAAAGACTGGATTCCAGAACTGGTGCGGAAAGGGCTGTCAAGCAGCCACTGACTGATGGTGGCCTCTGGTGGGGCTTCCGAGGGAAGAGGCGCACGGAGGTGGGTTTTGCCATTGCCTGTCTCTGCGTGGCAACCCTGGACTTCCTTGGCAGTCTCCCGTCTCAGTACCAACCAGGGCCGGCCCTGCTTTGCTTCCGAGATCCGACGAGAGATCAGGCTAGCCTAATGACAGAATTAGAGAATGCAAAAACAACCCTGTAATACATACAACACACAGTGCAATAAAACAGGATTACAAAAACAGAGAACACTGTCATAAAACAATCTGATATATGCAACAGTGTAATAAAGCTGGATTACAAAATTAGAAATGGATGCCATAAAGAATGATGGTATATACAACAAACAGGGCAGTGAAAAATTGCCTACAGTTTCCTCAGACACTAAAACTAAAAAATGACAAACCCTTTCAGAATAATCCCACCACAACATCAACCCTCATGAATATGAAGGTCTGTTCACAGGGCGCTGCTCAAACTATCCTCTCGGGTGGAGCAGGGCCTTTTCAGTGGTTCCTCCTCCCCCAGTCCTCTCCCTGGAGACTTGTATGGTCTCTTCCTTGGGTTGCCAGCCTCCAGGTGGGGAATGGAGATCTCCTGCTATTATTAATGATCTCCAGACTACAGAGATCAGTTCCCCTAGATAAAATGGCTGCTTTGAAGGGTGGGTTCTGTGGCATTATATCTCCCCTCCCCAAACCCCACCCTCCCTAGGCTCCACCCTCCCTAGGCTCCACCCCAAATCACCCGGGATTTCCCAACCCAGTCATGGCAACCCTAGTGCCTCTCCTGCCTCCAAGAGCCTTTTAGGATCACTATTAGCCGAGGAGACAGATTTATCTGCTGCCTTGTTGTGTTTTCCCCTTGTGGAGCAGTTTTAAGTGTGTTCATCCATTTGTCGTTAAACTTATTTTGGATATGTTTCTGTTGCAAACTGCTTTGCAAGCATACCTTCAAGAGTAGGCGTACAAATGGCCAACGTTTTAAAATAAAATAAGTAGGGAATATAAGTTGGAACCCTGCTATTTCTCCTTGAGCACATGAAACCACCGTTGTTGTTTTTTAGTAGCTTTCTGCATGTCGGATTTCTAAATAACTAAACTGTTTGGGGGCGTACCTCCCCTTTCATTTTTTAGGGACAGTATGGATGCTGGAGATCCTAAGTCTCATCCTCAACAATGGGGACCCCAACTGGTGCCAAACCGTCCCGAACTGGGACCGGGCCCCTTGGTACGAGACAGTGATGGGCTACCGGAAAGCTTTAACTAACAAGTCACCTCGCCTCATTAGCTCCCACCTGCCGATGCAGCTCTTTGCAAAGTCCTTCTTCAAGTCCAAAGCCAAGGTAAGAGCAAACAGTATCACTTAGCCACCTGTGTAGCGCTTTCAACAGCCTTTTAAGATAGGCCAGTATTACAGGTACAGCGGGTGAGGCTGCGGAACCTGCCTAACACAGGGATCAGCTTCCACAACCTCATTCTCTTATAGTGTAATCCTGAGCAGCGTTACACCCTTCTAGTTCAGGGCCAGAGGATGTGGTGATGGCCACAAGCATAGACAGTTTTAAAAGAGGACTAATCAGATTCATGGAGGAAGGGTCCATCTCTGGCGACTAGCCACACTGACTAAAAAGAACCTCCACATCCAAAGGCAGTAAACTTTTGAATACCGGTGCCAGCAAGCAACGCTGGGGGAAGGTCTTGGCCTCTATGTCCTGCTGTTAGCCCTCCAGAGGAACTGGCTGGCTGCTGTTTGAGACAGGATGGTGGACTAGATGGACTGCTGGTCTGAGCTAGCAGGGTTCTTCTTACGTTCACACGTTAAGTCCACTGAAGTCAATGGACTTAGAAAGGCATAACTCAAGTCAGGGCTGCACCGTCGGCCGCTACACTGCAGCAGACCATAGGTGAAGGTGTCATCAAGACTTCTCATTGTCCAAGACTTAGCTGGAATTAAGCTGTAAGGGAGGATTCCCTTGCAGCCTAATTCCAGCCAAAGCTAAGAAACTAGCTTTAATGCCAGGGCTCAGCAATGTAAACCGGAAAGAGAAAAGAGAGGGAGGGAGAGAGAGAGCCTTTGAGCATTTACAGATGTCCTGGGGCTGCCAGATTTTCAACTGGCTTCTGTTGTGCCTTTAAAAACCGCTTGATCTGCAGCTGCTGGCAGGTGGAATGGCTCATGTCCATATCCTGAAAAATGTCACCAGCTCATCCTTGTGTGTTGAGCGGCTACGCAGCTACAGAGGTTGTTTGGAAAGGTGGCAGCTCTCGTGGAGTTCCCTCTCTTGACCTCTAAGGAATTGCTGCTCATCTCAAAAATGCTGAAAGACCTGGTTCACTGATATGCACAGCCTGTTCACTGATATGCACAGCCTGGCCCATGGCTCTTTCTGGGTGTGGAGAACAGTGTTGTTTGCATTTATCAGGTGAAAATCCAATATTTGTGCATGGGTGCATTTATATAGCACAGGCTAGCTCAAGCTCATCAGATCTCAGAAGCTAAGCAGGGTTGGCCCTGGTTAGTACTTGGATGGGAGACCTCCAAGGAAGTCTAGGGTCTCTACACAGAGGCAGGTGTTGGCAAAATGCCTCTGTTTGCCTCTTGCCTTGAAAACCCTACGGGGTCCCCATAAGTCGGCTGCAGCCTTGACTGCACTTTACAAACACATGTATTTAAATAGCATCATCAATATTCATGGCACTTTGCAAAGTAATAAGATCATTCTTTCCCAAAGAGCTTACAAACTAAAGTGTGGAGCAGGAGAGGCAACGGAGGGAGGGAAGGATGGCGGAGGTATGCATAAGCAAGGATCAGTTGTGTCTGTTTATTTGTAGAAGAGATGAGATGGTACCAAAGCACATGAGACAGGTGGCTTTTGAGAAGGGATTTGAAGGAAGCCCACAGGGCTCTTTTTGTAGCAGGAACTCCTTTGCATATTAGGCCACACACCCCTAATGTAGCCAATCATCTAAGAGCTTACAGAGCTCTTCTTACAGGGGCTACTGTAAGCTCTCGGAGGATTGGCTACATTAGGGGTGTGTCACCTAATATGCAAATGAGTTCCTGCTACAAAGAGAGAGGAGAGTTCCCAAGAGTGGTCTGGGCACAGGGTTGCTAACTTCAGATTGGGGGAATGCCTGGAGATTCTTGGAGATCTTGGGGGCAGAGCCTGGGGAAAGCCAGGTTTGGGGAGCTCGGTTGGGGTGTGATGCCAGAGGGTCCACCCTCTGAAACTCCCATTTTCTTCAGGGGAATGGATCTCTGGGACACCGCTAAATCCCACCTGGAGGTTGGCAACTCTGTCCAGGAGCCATGTCCAGGCAAGGCAACAAGAGAGAAATATCCTGGGAGTCAGAGTGGGAGACCAGCTGGAACGGTTTGGTGGAGGACTGATGTTCTGTCATATACAGGGGATGGGTCACGAATCAGGGAGTCTCGAGTTTTTAATGTTGCCCATGACGGGTATTGTGTGGAGAGCCCGTTCTGGACCTGCACTTACACCTTTTTTTGCACAGATGTAGAAACCTCCAGACTGAATCAAGGCCAGGAGCAACCTGGGCTAAACGAGACGCAATGGCATCCTTGTGTCTGCAACAACAAGGCCGCCGCCATTTTAAAGCCATTTAAAACTGGGATTGAGGCCACAGTGTGGTGGGCTGAGGCCCTCTTGCTTCCCCGGTACCTAAGGTTGCCAACCTCCAGGTGGTGGCAGGAAATCAATTGAGACCAGTTCCTCTGGAGAAAATGGCTGCTTTGGAAGGCGGACTCCACGACATTGCACCCGTGGAGGCCCCTCCCCTTGCCAAACCCCGCCCTCCCCAGGCTCCACCCCCCAAAAATCTTCTGTTATTTCCCAACCCAGAGCTGACAACCCTACCCATACTGTATCAAGTCCCGAAATAGCCACACACCCCATGGGTGTTTTGGCGCCTGAAAAGGCACCGGAGGGAAGAACAAGGGCACTTGACAGCATTTTTGAATGGCTTTAAAAATGGTGGTAGCCAATGTTCCCTCTAAGTTGTAGAGTCCTGTGAGCAAAAATTCTACTTTGGGAGCTGCTGGCATTAAAGTTGTGAGCGAGTGATTTGGCTGCTGCCTAGATTAGCTTGCTCTGGAGCCGTCCTTCTTGAGCTAAGACAAACATGTGTGAGCCAGAGGCTAAAAAACTGTGAGCTAGCTTACACTAACTCAGCTTAGAGGGAACACTGGTGGTAGCCATGAGGACACCGTCGCACCTAGTCTGGCCCTGATTCTTCCTGTTCCCAGCAGAGACTGACTGCCCGTACTGATCGACTGACTCTCGTGAGAATTGCAAAGCCGCCCCTCCACATGCACACGCTGCTTGCCCAGAGCAATGCTTTAACGGGGGGGGGGGGGACGACCAAAATACAGAGGAGTGGCTCTTTGTTTTGAAGGTGCTGAATCAAAACTGAAACGGAAAACTGAAACGGATAAATAAGACGTGTACCTGCAAACAGTATTTTAGGGAAGGCTCGGATTTAGGAAAGGCTGGCAGCTGTCCAAAGCATGGAAGGAGAGGTGAAGCTAGCTGCATCCTGGAATCCGAGCCAAGCATGCAGCAGTCAAGGAGGGAAAGGTGCCTGTCGGGGGCAGCAGACCAAAAAACACACCACCCCTCACCTGCTCCTGAATGAAAATTACACATTTTGAGTCCAACAAAGCAAGAGGGCAAAAATATTATACCACATTCATTAACAGGCTTAGGGTTCTGGGCTGCAGACATGTGTTTCACGGGTGCATGCATAAACAGTCTAGTCTAGATTTCATACGTGTGGAGTCGGCTTGCGTTGTCCGATGTTGCAGCGTTCCATTTTGCACACTCAACCCACTCCCTTCTCCCGACAGATAATCTATACAGTTAGAAACCCAAAAGATGTCTTAGTGTCCCTCTACCATTTTGCCTCGATGTTTCGCCCTTATAAAGACCCTGGAACCTTGGACCGATTTCTGGAAGAGTTTCTAAAGGGGGATGGTGAGTGACTGGGGGACGAGCGGGGAGGGGCTGTGGCTCAGTAGCAGAGCACCCGTTTGGCGTGCGGAAGGTCCTGGGTTCAACCCCTGGCATCTCCAGGTAAAAGGACCAAGCAGTAGATGATGGTGAAAGCCCTCTGCCTGAGACCCCGGAGAGCTGCTGCCAGTCTGAGTTAGAATTGCGAGGTCCCTCCTGGCCACCAGAGGGGGATGGGGAAGGGGTAGAGTTTCCAGATCTGGGCTGGGAAACCCCTGGAGATCTGGGGGTGGAGCCTGGGGAGGACAGGGACTCCAGTGGGGTACAATGCCATCGAGTCCACCCTCCAAAGCATCCATTTTCTCCAGGGGAACTGATCTCTGAAGTCTGGAGATGGGCTGTAATTCCAGGGGATCCTCAAATCCCACCGGAGGCAGTGACATGGTTATGGACGAAGGGTCTGACTCAGGATAAGGCCGCTCGGTGGGTTCCTGTGTTCACGTGACCTCCCTCCCTCCTTCTCTGTGGTTCCCCCAAGTGCGTGCCCCCTGCACTAAGGGGCCTGCCTAATTCTTGCTTCTTGCTGCAGTGCCTTTTGGATCCTGGTTTGACCATGTTAAAGGGTGGATGGACTTGAAGGATGAGGAGAACTTCTTCTTCATCACATATGAGGAGCTGCAAGAGGTTGTTATTATGTTGTTTTAGCTGTGCTCTCAACTTGCATTTTGCAAGAATAGATACAGTTTTGCCTGTCACGAATGCTGGAACATATCTATGCTGGCAACGGAAGCCAGGTTCTGAAGGTCATCCAAGTGCGTGAAGGGGGGGAAATAATTCGGCATTCTGCGTGAAAGGTCCTAGTCTTAGGTTTCTAGTCTTGGCTGCGTTTCCCCTTGTTTCCAACCTATAAGCGGGGAGACGCTCTCTATTGTGTATTGCTTGGCTCAGTTTGCAGCATGCTGGAACGCTGGCTAAGATTGTGAAGTAGATTTCTCCTCCTGTTGCTTTAAGTGAGAGATATAAAATGTTCCCGTTTTGAGACTTAAAAAAATGTGGATGGACTTGAAGGATGAGGAGAACTTCTTCTTCATCACATATGAGGAGCTGCAAGAGGTTGTTATTATGTTGTTTTAGCTGTGCTCTCAACTTGCATTTTGCAAGAATAGATACAGTTTTGCCTGTCACGAATGCTGGAACATATCTATGCTGGCAACGGAAGCCAGGTTCTGAAGGTCATCCAAGTGCGTGAAGGGGGGGAAATAATTCGGCATTCTGCGTGAAAGGTCCTAGTCTTAGGTTTCTAGTCTTGGCTGCGTTTCCCCTTGTTTCCAACCTATAAGCGGGGAGACGCTCTCTATTGTGTATTGCTTGGCTCAGTTTGCAGCATGCTGGAACGCTGGCTAAGATTCTGAAGTAGATTTCTCCTCCTGTAGCTTTAAGTGGGAGATATAAAATGTTCCAGTTTTGAGACTTAAAAAAAAATAATCATGTCACTGTTGACTGTGTGTAAACAAAAGCATCATTCTGTCTGGCATGGAAGTATATTAACCATGATTGTTACCAATTTCCATAGTGCTTCGTTACTGAAGTGCTTTACTATCTATTCGCCTCACAAGAAAATCCTGTCTGGGTAGACGAAGCCACAAGAAACTGACCTGCTAAAAGCTGGATGAAAAGAGAACAGAGGACTAGAATCTGTAATGGCCGTTGGCCTGCTGGACTTAAGACGGAGGGGAGGAGCAGAGAGCTCAGGCTTCTGGGTTATTTTGGAGGGGAGGAGGAGACGGAGGCTTAGGGAAATCCCATTTCAAACCTATTAAATCTTCATGGCGCCCAGTTAAGGAAAGAACTTCAAAAATCTATAGTTTTGCAAAGAAGTTAGGAATCTTCAACAAAAGATTCTTGGTGCGCGTTCCCCGACTACAACTCCCAAGCAATGATCCCTCTAAGCTGTGAAGTCTTGTGAGCAAAAAAATCCTACTTTGTGAGCTCCTGGCATTAAAGTGGCGAGCGAGCGATTTTGGCTGCTGCATAAATTAGTTTGCTCTGGAGCCATCTTTCCTGAGCTAAGACAAAAATGCGTGAGCCGGAGGCTAAAAAATTGTAAGCTAGCTCACACTAACTCCGCTTAGAGGGAACGCTGCTCCCAAGTCTCTCTAGCGGCATCCTTCAGGTGCCTCTTGCTTGGGAAGACCCTTGGTTTACGTGTGTAGGAACATTAGCATTGGAAGTGCGCTCTTTGTAAACAGAGACCATCTCCCTGGCCTTGTCCTATCCTCTTCTCTAGGACCTGCGGGGAAGCATAGTCCGTATCAGCCAGTTCCTGGGCAAGGATCTAGATGACGCAGCCATCAACTCTGTGGTGGCGAATGCCTCCTTCGAAGCCATGAAAAGTAATAAGATGTCAAACTTCTCCCGTGCACCACGATTCCTCATGGACCATAAGAAAAGTGCTTTTCTTCGCAAAGGTGAGGGTAAAATGTGGTGGGGGGCAGGGGTCGTTTAGTAGAAAAAGAGCTAGGGGAACTCATTAGCATAACTCATTAGCATATGCCACACCCCCTGACATCACTGGAAGTGTGTCATAAGGCCACACCCCCTGACATCACCGGAAGTGTGTCATAAGGCCACACACCCCACCCCCAACGGTCCCGGCCGCCGCCAGCCTTGCAGCTCCACTGCCGAGCCCCATGAGGGGATTGGCGGTGGACCTGCAAGGCCGGCGGGAGTGCGAGGAAGCCCCGCGAAGGCCCTCCCTGGCCCCAGGCAGGCAGGGGTGGGGAGAGGCAGGGTGGAAACAACTTACCTTCCCTCTTCTCCTGCCTCCTCCTGGCTGAATGAGGGCCGGAAGCGGGGGGTGGGGCTTCATCATGTGCCCCGCCCCCCGTACCTCACCCGGGGGAACTGCGATCCCCCCCGAAATGACCTCTGGTGGGGGGTGACCTTCCCGCCAGGTGTGAGGGGGGGTGGCAGCTGTAGGTATTCTCCTGAGGACCAGAACACACATGATGCTGACGATCTAGAGTTATATGATATTACAACACAACAGTCTCTTTTTCAGGACCGCACAGCCCAACAAAGGAGCCTTAGAGCTTGGGCACAATACTAAGGGGGCAGTTGACTAATAAGGGCCCCGTTCACACGGAGAAGTTGCCACGCTGAAGACACGGATGATAGGCGGATTTTCCGGGCGCGATCACACCGCAACATCTGGGAAGCGTAGTACACCCGTGGCTAACCACGGTAAAAAACCACCACATACAATGTACTAGTTTCCAGAAAACGTGGGGCAAGGGCGGGCGTCTGATCACGTTTCCGCTGGAAACCCGTGGCATCCGGCGCCAGCCCATGTCCCGTTGCAAACCAGATGTTTCTTTTTTTAAGTCTCCACAGGATGTGCACAAACGATCAGGTGCATGCGCAAACTTCAGTGAGACAAAAAAAATCTCGTTTGCCACGGAAGCGGCACAGTGCGATTGCTGGTGTGATCGCGCCGCGCCGATTCTTTGCTGCGCTGCAGATTAGCCGTGTGATCGGCACCTAACAGCCTAACCACTGGACCTCGACGGGACATCTGATCGGGCTGCCGTGCGTTACTTTGTTCCGGGGCAAACAGCAACGCTCCCCCCTCCGCGCATTTTCTGGCCCGTGTGACCGGGGCCAAGGTTTGGAATTAAATTCCTGGTGGCAGCGTTACATACCTTGAGTGAGAGGAAGAAACGACAAGAAATTTTAAAACACATCATGTCTACCCACACATTAAAAGAGACCTCCCCCTTTTGGGGGGGGGGCAGTGGAAGTATATGTGCAAAGTGCTCGGGAACCTAGCACATCTTTCTTCTGTTGCGGCAGTTCTGCGTCTTGTGTACAACTTCTCTAGATCGGCCAGCTGGCCAGTTGACCGGTCGAATCTTGTTAATTGATTGCCCGCTGTTTAGTCTCTGTCTAATAATAGTCAGATATTCTCTGAAGCCAAGAATGTCCCTGTGGAGGTGACAGTTCCCCTGTTTTAAAATTGTTTTTCCAGGGTCATTTGTTAGCCGGGGCAGGAATGTGGACCACTGGTCCCCGAACCCTGCAGCAGCTCAGGAAAGATCTAGCAGCCAAGTAAAGCTTCTTCTGCCATCCAGGTGTTGTAACAGCAGACTTTTCCACGTGGGAATGATGGCTCTGCTGTCCGTTCTTGGGGAAGAAGGACTTGTAAAGAGAACGTTGCTGATACTTGTTAGTTAGGTCCTTTGAACCAAGCCGGGGACCCCAGCTCAGGCCAAACCAGACTGGATTAATTTCATTTATGCTTCCCTGGTGTTTGTTTTTTGAGTGTCAGTGCAGTGCAGTAGTTAGAGAGCCAGTTGTGGATCTGGGAGGCCCACGTTCAAATCCCCATTCTGCCATGAAACTCAGTGGGTAACCCCAGGCCAGTCACCTCTTTCTCGGCATAATCAGCCTCACAGGGTCGTTGTGAAGCTCAAACAGGGAAAGGAGGAAAATGCACTGGGTAGATTGGGGAAGAAAACAAAGACTGACTGATTGACCCTTGGAAAAAGACATCATTGTTCACAGGGGTCATTTCGTAGAAAAAGAGCTAGGGGGACTCATTAGCATAACTCATTAGTATATGCCACACCCCCTGACATCAGGGGCCCGGCGGTGGACCTGCAAGGCCAGCGGAAGTGCGAGGAAGCCCCGCCAAGGCCCACCCTGGCCCCAGGCAGGCAGGGGTGGGGAGAGGCGGGGAGGAAGCAACTTACCCTCCCTCTTCTCCTGCCTCCTCCTGGCTGAATGAGGGCTGGAAGCGGGGCGGCCGGAAGCAGGGGGCGGGGCTTCATCGTGTGCCCCGCCCCCCTGCACCTCACCCGGGGGAACGCGTTCCCCCCCGAAATGACCTCTGATTGTTCACATTAATGGAACACTTTTCTGGCATAATTTGGTGTGACATTCCCTTGCCGATACCAGAAAACGCTGTTGCCCTCCTGTGATTTAGCCTGGATCAAATAAAAATTCTTCTAGTACAGCAATGTGCCCAGTCAGCCAGATATCCCTGGTAAGTTCATGGGCGTGGCTTGGTAGAGAAAGGCAGCCTCAGTTGTTGTCTCCTGTATTTGTAGGGATGCCAGCCTCCAGGTGGGACCTGGGGTTTCCCCAGAATTACAGCTCATCTCCACAGTACAGAGATCAGTTCCCCTGGAGAAAATGGATGCTTTGGACGGTGGACTCTATGACACTGTACCCTGCTGAGGTCTCTGTCGTCCCCAGGGTCCATCCCCAAATCTCCAGGAGTTTCCCAGCCTGAACCTGACAAGCCTAACCCCACCCCACCTTACTCCCAGTGGTGGCCGGGGAGGACCTGGCAACCCTATATACAGGGGTCATTTCGTAGAAAAAGAGCTAGGGGAACTCATTAGCATAACTCATTACCATATGCCACACCCCCTGACATCACCGGAAGTGTGTCATAAGGCCACACCCCCTGGCATTACCGGAAATGTGTCATAAGGCCACACACCCCGCCCCCAACTGTCCCAGCCGCCACCACCGGCCTTGCAGCTCCACTGACGAGCCCCATGAGGGGCCCGGCGGTGGACCTGCAAGGCCGGGGGGAGTGCAAGAAAGCCCCGCGAAGGCCCTCCCTGGCCCCAGGCAGGAGGGGTGAGGAGAGGCAGGGAGGAAGCAACTTACCCTCCCTCTTCTCCTGCCTCCTCCTGGCTGAATGAGGGCCGGAAGCGGGGCGGCCGGAAGCAGGGGGTGGGGCTTCGTCATGTGCCCCCCGTACCTCACCTGGGGGAACTGTGTTCC
>NW_015166462.1:33764-33922 GCF_001447785.1 Gekko japonicus | reverse complement strand
CCATCAGCATCATTGGATGCCCTGAATTTCTAGTATTTTGGGAGACAAAGAAAAAATTACCGTTGTCAACTTTCTCTAAAGGTAAAGGTTCCCTTGCTCGAAAGCCAGTCGAGTCCGACTCTAGGGTTGCGGTGCTCATCTCCGATTCAAAGCCGAAG
>NW_015166462.1:26869-31070 GCF_001447785.1 Gekko japonicus | reverse complement strand
AAATAAACCCAATTTTTACTTGGAACACTGATGCAATTGATTCTGTGTTGAGTAGGGTTTGTTGTTGTTCAGTCGCACAGTCGAGTCCGACTCTTCGCGACCCCATGGACCAGATCACGCTAGGCCTTCCGGTCTTCCACTGTCCTCTGAAGTTTGCTCAACTTCATGTTCATTGCATCTGTGACACTGTCTAACCATCTCATCCTTTGCCGTCCCCGTCTTCTTTCCCTTCAATCTTTCCCAGCATCAGAGTCTTCTCCAGTGAGTGCTCCTTTCTCATTGGGTGGCCAAAGTATTTGAGCTTCAGTTATCTGGCCTTCCGGGGAACAGTCAGGGTTGATTTCTTTTAGGATTGACTGATTTGATCTTCTTGCAGTCCAAGGGACTCTCAAGACTCTTCTCCAGCACCATAGTTCAAAGGAATCTATTCTTCGTATAGTTTATTTGGGAACCCAATTTCTACTTGGAACACTGATGCAATTGATTCTGTGTTGAGGAGTGGGGTACGGATGGACATCTATTGATTGGCATATGAAACTTTTATTGATGCCTTGGGAATGATCCCTGCTGAAGGCAAAATTGCTGGGGAGAAGGAAGAGGTTCTTCTGGGAGAGGGAAGCGCAGGTGACGGGAAGAGGCATCTCCCCCCTTCTTTGTGCTGTGCTTTTAATTGCTCTTCACCACACCTGTTTTATCTGAATTCTGCAGGATCACACCTGGGCCCAGTCTAGTCCTGCTCAGGTTAGAGAAATGCGACTCCAAACACATGCAAGCTCATTTTGAAAACTGTCTTTTTAATTAATAACATTCATCCTTATTCAAAAGTTGGACTGTTTTGGCAATGAAATTCTTCCCTCCCCTGCTTCCCAGTTAAGGTTTCTGGAGGCCATTCAGAAGTTGTGATCATATTCCAGTGTATCACTGTTCTCTCACCCAGCCCCCAAACTTCCCAGGCTGTGCTAAGAAGAGAATTTGGGGGTAGGCTTCTCTTTCCTACCCTAGACTCCCCCAAATTCACACCACAAAGTGGGTGAAGTTTCAAGTATTCTTCTCCCAAAGTCATGAGAGAGGATCAGAATTTGTGGAGGTCATTCCTAGGTGTCTTTAGAGTGCTTTCCTTCTATGCATCCCCCCCCCTAACATTTCCGCAATCCATACATTATTCAGGCCATTTACCATTTTGAGGCACAATCCTGCTTTTATTCTCATACCTCATGGTCTGCCCAAACTCACAGGATGTCCTGCCAATACCTTGGTGTGCATTCGGACACCACGAGGATAGAACTCTGGTTATTTGCCCCACCAAATATAATGAGGTTTCGGGGTACATTCCTGTGCATGTTATACTCTTCTGCCAAATATGGTTTGGCTGGCCTGCACAACATTTCGGGCACTTTCTCTCTGTGTGTGTACTCCTCTCTCCCTAACATTTGGGATGTATAGAGATTTAGGGTACCTTTGATGTTCAATCATTCGCTTTTGGGATTACAGGGAAGCAATGTAAAATGGCAAAATTCTCCCTTCATGAGCTCCTGTAGGGCCTCTTCCCTTTTAAAGGTAGTCTGTTAAACTGGGTTGTACCACAGTCTGCCTAAATTTTTTTCAAACTCTCTGGAAGCGATATAAGGGAAGAAGGGATGCTCCAAACGCCTCTGATACAGACAGTCCGATGTGGTGTTCAAAGGCATGCCGCATAATTCCCCTTCATATGAGGGGAGGCAGAGCGACACAGCATTGGGAGACTGTGGCTTCCTCAGTAAGCGACTGAAATTATGAGGGAGCGACAGACACCCTTGAACATTCAACAGGACGACATTGGCTGCGACGGGGCCTCTCTACATGACAGTTTTGGAGGGCCGTGCGCCATCGACTGCAAGAGAGGAGAAAAATACAAGTGAGGGGAAAGCTTTAGATAAATATAAATGCTGCCTTTACTTCATGAAATGGGAAGGGTAGCAAGAGGACCAGTGGGGCGATCAGGGGCCCTCGAGGCAATCCACAAACCCCACCCATGCGCCGATCCTGAAATGGGTTAAGGAGACCAAATCCCCCTCCCAATAGGCAAAGGGAGCATCATAAAAAGTCAGGGGCTAAGGCCCACAACCCCAGGAGTTTGCATACTTGCACAGCTTCAAGGTTTTCAGAATGAAGGGCCAAGAGTAGGGGGTGCCAACCTCCAGGTGGGGCCTGGGGATCTCCCAGAATGACAACTGATCTCCAGACGACAGCGATCAGCTCCCCAGGGGAAACTGGCTGCTTTGGAGGGTGGCCTCCAGGGCATTATACCCTGCTGAGGTCCCTCCCCAGGCTCCACCCCCCAAATTTCCAGGAATCCCCCAACCCAGAGTTGGCAACCAAGGTCCCAAAAAAAAGTTGTGCAAGCTGTTTTGAGTGTAGGGCCCTCTGGGCAGATCTTCCTTTGGGGTGTGGTGCTTCCTGGGGGGAACGGGAGCGAAACCGAGTGGAGCCGCTCAGAGGCCGGCTCCCTTGTTTCCCTACCGTGTAGTTTGTAGTTGGCCCCTTTGCACCGCCGTGTGGGGCGCCGCAGGTCTCGGTTGCTCCGGAGGCTTCGTTGTAAGAGGGGCTGGAGGGGTCTTGAGTTATCGCTCATGCTTCGGAAAATTTGGGAAGGAAGGTTCTGGCTGAGAAGGCGAAGGGAGTGGATCTGGGAAAGAGAGAGGTGGGAGAGGGAAACTACAAGATGCATCAGGGCCTTCCGGCTCTCGGGAAGAACAGAACACTCTTAGGGGCTTGTAAAGTGAGAAAAATGGAAGCCCGGCCGTAAGAGCAGCCGTGCCGAATGAGACCAATGGTGCATCTTTGTCCAGCATCCCGTTTTGGCTGACTAGATGCCTCTGAATGGCCTACAGACAAAGAATGGGGGCAAAGATTATCCCCATTGTTGCCCTCCCCAGAACTGGTATGCTGAACATGAAGTTCCCATTTCGTCCTTGCAGCTAATAGCCACTGATTGTCTGATTGTCCATCAGTTTATCTACTCCCCTTTTAACGCTGACTAAGCCCAATAAAGGAAGCCACGGCCGCCTTCTTGCAATACTGGAGCAAGGCTGTTAATAATGGGACATTTTGGTGATTGTCAATTCCTGCGCTTACCATAAGTCAAAAGCAACTGGGCAGCACATTTACATACACAACCCAGTGGCCATCAGTACATCCTCTGGCAGCAAATTCCACAGGTCTCAGTTATTCCTTCAGTAAGGAAGTACCTCATTTCTATCCCCATCTACTGATTTCCTTAGCTGGAAATCTATAGAACTGGCTCGAGAAGTTACTGGGGCTCTCTGATGTCCCTTTAACTAGGAGCCACGGCCACACAGACCCACCTGGACGGAGGTAATGTTGATGGGTCGGTCAATGAGGATCCAGGTGACCGTTTCGTAGCATGGAGGGGTCGACATGGATCCCTGGTAGGTGATGAAACCGAACGTCTCAGGGTAAAGATCCTCAAGACTCAGGTCGTGGAGAAGGTAGGCATCATCTGTAACATTAGAATGAATCTGCTAGACCAGACCAGACTAACATCCAGTGCAGACCAGGCATTCTAGACTACAGTCTGCTAATAGGTCAGCCTCTGTGGGATTCGCACCCAGGCTGTTCCCTTCTTGGCTGTTCAGAGCATGTGACTTTCAGAGTTATACTGCCTCTGAATATAGAAATTCCATTTGGCTACCATGACCAGTGGATCTACCCATAGCTGTAGCCAGGGCAGGGACACCAGGTGCGCCATTCCACCTTCAACACTGATTTGCCCCAGCGATTTCTTTCCAGAATGTTTTTTTTAAAAAAAAAAATCTATGATGGGATTCGAACCTGAGTCTCTCAGATCCTAGTCTGACACTCTCACAGGCTTTCTGTCCATTCCTTGCTCCGGCTAGAGGTAGGGTTGCCAGCTCCAGGTTGGGAAATACCTAGAGATTTTCGGGGCGGAGCCTGAGGAAGTGGGGGTTGGGGAGGGGAAGGGACTTCAGTGGGGTATACTGCAATAGAATCCACCTTCCAAAGCAGCCATTTCCTCCAGGGGAACTGATCTGTGTCGCCTGGAGATCAGTTATAATCAGGGGTCATTTCCTGCGGGAGCGCACAGGAACGGAGCTCTGGCAGTAAGGAGCCCAGGGGGCGGGCACATGCAACAAGCCCCACCCCCTGTTCCCAGCAGCCCTCAGTCGGGCCACGAGGAGCA
>NW_015166462.1:17633-25682 GCF_001447785.1 Gekko japonicus | reverse complement strand
TGGTTATAATAGTGGGAGATCTCCAGCCACCACCTGGAGAATGGCAACCCCTAGCTAGAGAGGAAGGCTATTGTCCTGGGTCTACGTCTCTAGCGACCATCATTCCATCACAGCAGTGATTTCTAGACATCCATTATGCCCTGTGTATTTTCTTTTGCCTGCTCCGAACTCTATAGCCACTCTGTTTCCGATGGGTAACTCCAAATTCAAGTACCACGAGAGAGGGGTAAACATTTCTCCTTAAATCTCAATTCTATTCTCCTTTAGCCTTCAGCCTTTCCAGTCCCTCCCATTTTGGCCAACATGGCTCTCACACGGTCTGCACACCCCCGGAGCTCTCCCCACTTACTTTTATAGGAGATCCGGGTAATGGTCTCTCTGTTTAATAGCCTGGTCAGGAATGGGTTAGGGCTTGGTCCGACCTGCAGGCAGAGAAGGGAGCAAAAGCCTCGTATCCCAGTCCCTGATTTCCAGCCCACCTAGAGCCCATCAGGGGTCTGTCCCATGCCCAAAGACAGACTCACATTAGCAAAGATTGAAATAACATAGACGCTGAACTGCAGGCTGTGGAAGGTCGGTAGTTTAGCAGTTCAAGACCCGGGTGCCGCAAGACGGGGTGAGCTCCCGTCTCTAGTTCCAGCTCCTGCCAACCTAGCAGTTCGAAAGCAAGAAATTGCAAGTAGATAAATAGGTACCACTTCGGTGGGAAGGTAACAGCGTTCCGTGCGCCTCGGTGTTTAGTCATGCCGGCCACATGAGAGATGAAGCTTGTATTCTGCCAGCAAGAGACCTGTGATTCCAGCTGGTTCTGGAAGAGCTACTTTCTCCCAAGTTCAATCTGTAGGGTTGCCAGGGCTCCTCTAGCCAGTGGCAGGGGGTGGGGGCAGGGTTGCCAGATCCAGATTGGGAAGCTCCTGGAGACTTGTGGATGGAGCCTGGGGAGACCTCAGTGGGGTACAATGCCCATAGAGTCCACCCTCCAAAGCATCCATTTTCTGTCGTCTGGAGATGAGTTGAAACTCCAGGGGATCTCCAGGTCCCACCTGGAAGCTGGCATCCCTACCACTGTAAGGGGAGAGAGAATGTCCACATCCCCACTTACGTCTTATGAGTAGTTCAGCTTGGATCTGCCCTAGAATGCTGGCTTGCATTTTGAAAGTAAGCTTAGTTGGGGGGGAAATCCAAACTTTTCTACAAACAATCAAGTCTCTGGCTGCCAGTATATCAAATTTCAGCTTTCTAAGATGACCTGGGAACTACGGTGGCTCAAGGGGTTAAGACGCTGAACTGCAGGCTGTGGAAGGTCGGTCAGCTCTTGCAAGACTGTCGGAGCCCCACTGAGCATGGAGCGTTTGCTACGGTGTCTTTAAAAAAGAGGGAAGGAGCAATCTCTGCCCCAACTCCTGGCGGGCGGCGGAGATGGCAGAGTGGGGCAGTGAGAGGGAGTCCACGGATGACCTGAGAATACCATAAGTATGGTGTTTGGGGGGGATAATGCCTCAGCCTCTCCCATTTGTAAGGTTGTCCTTTCCTAGTAATCCAGGTGTTGTAAACTGCCAAATCTCAGCTTTCTGAGTGACCGGGAGGTACCTGAACCATTTGGGGGTGCACTTTGCATTCCTCCACCTGCATTTTGAGGGGGAAGTGCACAAATATCCAATTTCCAGCTTAACAGAGGTCCCGGACATCACAAGCATCAAGCAGTAGCGTTCTCGCCGATCACCTAAACATTTCAGTACTGCTCTGCGAGTATCAGTGAGGCCCAAGCATCTTGTTAAACCTCTAATGTGTGGGTTGGCAAGTCTACTTGGAACTGATGATCACAGGAACAGACAGACATGGGATCCAGGCAACCCAGTAGCAGCTCAGCTCTTGCAAGACTGTCGGAGCCCCACTGAGCATGGAGCGTTTGCTACGGTGTCTTTAAAAAAGAGGGAAGGAGCAATCTCTGCCCCAACTCCTGGCGGGCGGCGGAGATGGCAGAGTGGGGCAGTGAGAGGGAGTCCACGGCTGAGGCCATCTCCCCTCTCCTTCTTGTCAGCATAGTTATGGAACTCCGGCAAAACACGTCACCCGATATCTCATTAGGGCAGCAAAGCACAACTCGGCTGTTGCATGCTTGAACGCTTCCCCAAGAACACACAAAGCTACCTCTTTTTTGGTGAGTATTGTGTATGTGGGGCCCCGGTCACATGGGCCGGATATCGTGGGGGGGGGGAGGTGTGGCTGTTTGCCCCGGAGCGAACTACCGCGCGGCCGCCAGATCAAACGTCCCGCCGACGTCCCGTGGTTCGGGGGGAGGTGCCGATCATACGTCAATCCTGCGGCGTGGCAAAGAAGTGGCCCGGCGGGGGTTGTTTTTTTTAAACAGAAGTGTGCGCATGCGCCGTTGGGTGCTTGTGCGCATCCCGTGGAGACTTGGGGGAAAAAACCCTTTTCGCAACGGGACATGGGCAGGCGCCGGATGCCACGAGCTACCACCGGAAACGTGATCAGACGCCCGCCCTTGCCCCGCGGCTTCCGGAAACTAGTACCTCGGAGGTACTAGTTTTTTTCTCCGCATTAGCCACGGGAGCTCTACACTTCCCAGATATTGCGGTGTGATCACACCCGGAAAATCCACCTACCATCCGTATCAGCACGGCAAATGCTCTGTGTGACCGCAGCCTCTGAAAAGCAAGGGAGCCATTCTGGTTGTGGAGGTACAGAAAGCTCCAGAGTCCTTTTCACTCCAGACAAAGGAGAAGGGGGATTATCTCACCGGCCGCTCACGCCCGAAAGGGGGGGGGGAATGGCCAGCTAAAAACCTGCCCACAAAACACACTGCCTCGGGAACTAATCCTCAGGAGCGCCACTCCGGTTCACTCCCCCCCACCCCGGGCTTCTTTCTCTCCTCCACGCCCCCCGAGGTCCATGTGGGCTCATCCTCTCCACACAAGGAGAGAGAAAGGGTAGGTGCGCTTGCTCCACTCCCCCTCCCCACGGCCGTGGGAAACCAGGCACCAATAACCCCCACACCATCCGGCTCACCTTCAGCCCCAGCCAGGCGAGCTCTGGTGCACTCGACTGTCCGTCTGCGCCTTTTTCCTGTGCCGCTCCAAGAAGGATGCAAACCGGAATGCGCCACCATGTGACTTTCCTCCGCCTTCGTCACTGGCAGCGGGGTGTGTGTGTGTTTGAAGACAGAAGGCCGGGGGGAACGTGGCTGGCCATTGGCTACAAGAGCTCGAAGCAGCCGGCGCCAAACTGCTGCCTCCCCTCCTCCCATTGCGCCAGTGAGGGAGGGAAGGGGCTTCGGAGCGCCATCCTGGAGGGCACAAGTGAAGTGGCTGCTGGAAGGCCTGAGGAGTGTACGAATGTGGTAGAGCCGCAGGGGGACGACGACAACTGGAACATTTTGTTCCTCCCCCCCCCCCCCCCTCGGGGCGGGTCCAACCTAGCAGTTCGAAAGCAAGAAATTGCAAGTAGATAAATAGGTACCACTTCGGTGGGAAGGTAACAGCGTTCCGTGAGCCTCGGTGTTTAGTCATGCCGGCCACGTGACCACGGAAACGTCTTCGGACAGCGCTGGCTCTTCGGCTTTGAAACGGAGATGAGCACCGCAACCCTAGAGTCGGACTCGACTGGCTTTCGAGCAAGGGAACCTTTACCTTTAAGATGACCTGAGAATACCATAAGTATGGTGTTTGGGGGGGATAATGCCTCAGCCTCTCCCATTTGTAAGGTTATCCTTTCCTAGTAATCCAGGTGTTGTAAATTGCCAAATCTCAGCTTTCTGAGTGACCAGGAGGTACCTGAACCATTTGGGGGTGCACTTTGCATTCCTCCACCTGCATTTTGAGGGGGAAGTGCACAAATATCCGATTTCCAGATTAACAGAGGTCCCGGACATCACAAGCATCAAGTAGCAGCGTTCTCGCCGATCACCTAAACATTTCAGTACTGCTCTGCGACTATCAGTGAGGCCCGAGCATCTTGTTAAACCTCTGATGTGTGGGTTGGCAAGTCTACTTGGAACTGATGATCACAGGAACAGACAGACATGGGATCCAGGCAACCCAGTAGCGGCTCAGCTCTTGCAAGACTGTCGGAGCCCCACCGAGCATGGGGCGTTTGCTACGGTGTCTTTAAAACAGAGGGAAGGGGCGATCTCTGCCCCAACTCCTGGCAGGCGGCGGACATGGCAGAGTGGGGCAGTGAAAGGGAGTCCACAGCTGAGGCCATCTCCCCTCTCCTTCTTGTCAGCATAGTTACGGAACTCTGGCAAAACACGACACCCGATATCTCATTAGGGCAGCAAAGCGCAACTCGGCTGTTGCTTGCTTGAACGCTTCCCCAAGAACACACAAAGCTACCTCTTTTTTGGTGAGTATTGTGTATGTGGGGCCCCGGTCACACGGGCCGGATATCGCGGGGGGGGGGAGGCGTGGCTGTTTGCCCTGGAGCGAACTACCGCGTGGACGCCGGATCAAACGTCCCGCCGACGTCCCGTGGTTCGGGGGGAGGTGCTGATCATACGTCAATCCTGCGGCGTGGCAAAGAAGTGGCCCAGCGAGGGTTGTGTGTTTTTTTAACCGAAGTGTGCGCATGCGCCGTTGGATGCTTGTGCGCATCCCGTGGAGACTTGGGGGAAAAAACCCTTTTCGCAACGGGACATGGGCGGGTGCTGGATGCCACGAGCTACCACCGGAAACGTGATCAGACGCCCGCCCTTGCCCCGCGGTTTCCGGAAACTAGTACCTCGGAGGTACTAGTTTTTTACGGCGCATCTTCGGCGGGAAGCCTCGGGTTCGCCATGGGAGCTCTACGCTTCCCAGATGTGGCGGTTTGATCGCGCCCGGAAAATCCGCCTATCTTCCATCTCTGTAGCGTGGCTAATGCTCCGTGTGACCGCAGCCCAAGTATGCCTGGCAGTCACAAATGACTTCTGGTTTACTACTGCCTGCCTCTGCATCCTAGCCCTGGTATTCCTCGGAGGTCTCCCTTCCAAGTACTTGCCAGGGTCGGCCCTGCTTAGCTTCCGGGATCTGGCGAGATCGGGCCTGCCTGGGCTATCCAGCCCAGAGCAACCCACAAAGCTGCCTTGTTCTCAATCAGACCTCTGGACTGTCAAGGGCTGCTTTGACCGGCAGCAGCTCTGCAGGTTCTCAGAGCAAAGCCTTTCCCGTCACCTGCTCCCTGATCATTTTAAATGGAGATGCCAAGGATCGAACCTTCTTCAGGCAAAGCTGACGCTCTGCCTCTGAGCCACAGCCGTGCCCTGGACGGGACTCCCTGAACACAGGAAAACAGACCATCTTGAAGTCAGAGGAACTCTCCTTCCTGAAAGGTGTGCAGGGACTCTCTGTGCCTACAGGGGGATGTTTTAGATCTGTAAACAGTTTACTCGTTGCTGTTAACTTCAATGACAACTGATTCTGCATGTATGAACTGGCTCTCTGAACTTAAGTCTGTAAAATACTACTTTTTTTGCATTTTTGGGCGTGTGTGCCCCTGCCTAGAAGTCCCAGTGACCTCTGGCAACTCCTACTGGGGCATGGAGGATGTTCGGTGAAGTGGCTTGACAGCCTGGCCTCTGGCCCCCCTGGCCCTGGTATTCTCTGGAGGTCTCCCATCCAAATACTTGACAGGGTCGGCCCTGCTTAGCTTCCGAGATCTGATGAAACTGGGCTTGCTTGGGCTAACCAGGTCAGGCCTGTAAAACACTATTTTTGTTACTGTCAACAGGGTGGGCTGAGAAGGGGCTGGGACCACCTCGGCAGAAAAGCTCTCGCCGTCAATCCAGTGCTCGGAGCCAAATCTGTCTTCGCCGCCAAAATGCAGGCGTATCTCCTGGAGCCGGTGGCTGTACAGAAGAGGCCCTCCGGAAACGTTGACCAGCTGCAGTGGATCTGGACGAAAGGACACGTGCCGTCCCGTGTTGTACATGGTACCACTGACCTGCAGGGGGAGACAGCGAGGTGGGGAAAGCGGCAGAAGGAGACTGGGATGGAAGGTGGTGGTGGTGGTGGTGGTGAAAAAGGCCAACAAGGCACAGCTGACTCGTGGCAACCCTGCTGTAGGGTTTGCAAGGCAAGAGACGAACAGAGGTGGTTGGCCATGGCCTGCCTCTGCATAGCAACCCTGGGTCTCCTTGGTGGTCTCCCGTCCAAGTACTAACCAGGGTTGACCTGGGTTAGCTCCCAAGATCTGACAAGATCGGGTTAGCCTGGGCCATCCAGGTCAGGGTGGGAGGCACATCATTTCCTCAGCCAGTAGGTGGCCTTGGATAAGCCCCTTTTACCTACTTTGAAGGACTGCTGTCCCAGATTCTGAGATAATGAGCATGAGAGCCCCCAAGCTGAGCATCAAGCAGTAACTGATCCCAGAGGTACACTGCCTCTGAATATGGAGGTTCCATTTAACCATCACAGTTAATCTGAAGCAAACTCTATAGATCTTACACACCTTCTTCCCACCTGTGCTGAGGCGAAGAGGAAGGAGGAAAGGGTCAAACACCATTTGGCTTGTGTTCACATCCAGGGGCGACTGGCGTTTGCCAATGGCGCAGAGACTCCATGCGGAATTCACCAGACCCCAGAATGGAGGACCTGGAGGAGAAGAGGAGGAAACATTCAGTTCTGGGACTGCCAAGTGCCCCCCCCCCCGGAATCTTGATTAAGAGCTAGCAAAGGACTCAGTGTTATTTCCGCACAGGTGGGAGTTGCACAATGGGAGAAGTGGGAACAGTGTCTGGGGGAGTATTTCACCCAGGCGACAGCAGAAGCCGGGACTTTGTCTGCCGAAGTGTGCATGGAGCACGCTAGGCAGGGCACATGACATCCTTTATGACACCAGAGTCCCCTATTTCTTTCAAAATCCCTGAATGCAGCTACTAGAGACCATTTTCACACTTGAGGCTTAAGAGCGCCTTTGTGTGTACGTCTCTCCCAGATCTGGTGTGAAGACTGCTAATAGAGAATAGAATGGGGAAAATAAATTAAATGTACTTTCTAGCCACTGAAGGTTTCACATCTGCAGGAAAACTAGTTTGGTGGTGGTGGGGGGGGGACCCAGGCTGCTTCCACAAGAGATGATCTGCTCCACCCTGGCTCTCCAACCCAAGCAGGGTTTTTCAGAGCAGTCAAACAATATTGTTTCCCATTCCCCTTCCATGGTTTGTGCCCATCCTTCTGGAAATATCAGCGTCAAAGTGGATCCCCCCACTGTGGGGATGAGAAGGTACTGTAGTGATACACCTACTATCAGGTTTTTTAAAAAATCCCTTGGGTGGTGTGCGGGGGGGGAGGGATGACAGGCAAGGAAAGAACAGAGAAACGCCTGGTGTGGATGCTCTGTTGCCTTTACGAATGCCTCTCCGTCTGCAGCAGCAGTGAGTCCATAATGGGGAATCGTCCCCAAGAGGAAGCAGCCCGAGGTGAAAGCTCATCCATAACATCCCACTGCACCTTGAGATGGATGCCAACCATACCCCGGGCTGGATTGGCCATTTACCTTACTGGGTAAGGTTCTCTGTAGGCTGCTGCCCATCAGGAGCACGCCAAGTCAAATGGCAGCAACGATGGCATCACCAAAATGGCCGCTCAAAATGTGGACCCAAGCAGTGTAAGTGAAGATGGGCACGGAGGGGCTCACCCATTGCCCATGGTCAGCAGGTGCGAGCCAAGCGGTCCCGTAGCCACACAAGCATCCCTGCTCAGCTTGTTCTCCTGTCCTTTTAATTCTCTTCTCCATTCCTGCATGTCATTTCGAAAGCGCAAGGCACGCTTCTGTAATTCCCAGCCTTTTCTGGAATGGCTTTTGGAAATTTGCTGAATCCTTATCTGTGGCTACTGCCACACAATTCCCTGTCGTGGACACGCTGTGCCGCGAAGGCAGAGGCTTTCGCACTGGCAGCGAAGGATCTGGTGATGGTGGGAAGTACTGTCAAGCAGGGGTCGTTTCGTAGAAAAAGAGCTAGGGGAACTCATTAGCATAACTCATTAGCATATGCCACACCCCCTGACATCACCGGAAGTGTGTCATAAGGCCACACCCCCCGCCCCCAAC
>NW_015166462.1:1988-17036 GCF_001447785.1 Gekko japonicus | reverse complement strand
GAGTGACAGTCGAGATGCCTCATAAGGGTTACATGTTTCTATTTTTAACTCTGGGCATACGTGGGTCTGTGAACACAGAGCGCCTCCATGGTGTGTGTGCACACAAAAGTTTTAACCAAGAGGGATCTTTGCTTGCATAAGGAAGAGCTGGGGGAACCCATTTCCCCCCCTTTTATTGTTATGTATTGGGGAAAGATGATATTGAATGTCCTATTACAATAAGTACTACTTTTTTAAAAAAGAAAGAAACAGAACGGTGTGTGTAAGAGAGAACAGATTCAGATTAACACTATTTGTGCTTGTGGGTGTTTTAACCAGAGAGGGTTTATACCTACGCGGCGTGTCCTTATTGCACACGAGAAAGTCAATTTTAGTCAGCGTGTGCGTTTGTTAGAACTGCGCAGACATACATTTGCCTCGTGTGAATTCACGCCAAAGCCGGTTTCTCTCGGCTAAGCCGCCTCTGTGTGTTTGAAGAAGGCAAAGAAATAGTTTTTGCCGAGGTGGTGTATTACGTGCGTTTTCGGGATGCAAAATGTCTGCCCTCCTCCCTCTAGGTGCGCCGGGGCTCGTTTCATTCCTCATGCCCTCAGTGGGGCTGCATGTTTTTGTATTCTCATCAACGTGTATATATTTAATTTCTCTCCCCCCTCCTCGCTTTAAAAAAATCCCGCTTTCTCTCAGCGTGGGAACGTATCCTTTCCCTTCTGTTCTCACGCTCCCCAGACCTGTGGGGGCCACTGTGGGTTCAAGCCCATCATGCCCAGTTTCCCCTGCCTCGCCACAGACACACACACACGCACAGAGGCTGTGGCCCTGTTTCCCTCTGACTGCCGTTCACTGCATCGCTGAAGCTGGTGAGGGAGATATTAAATATTAATGCAGCCTCTTGCAGTCACCGAGCCCAGCCCCCCCCCCACCTCGCCTCAGCACTGCGTACAGGCACGGCGCACCAGTCTCTCCCGAATCAGCGTCCCCTCCCTGGCAGCACGGCTAAGGAGACATCCCCCACCCCACCCGGGACTCCGTAAGTCATCCCCAACCTTCAACGCAGGGGGTCAGGAGAGAGGCACAGATTCCCATCTGGCATGGGGGAAAAAACTAAACTGGCAACCTGGAACTGGTGCCAACGTTCCGCGCCAAGGAAAAGCCCAGTCCTGAGCTCAGAATTAATCATGCAAATGGAGGAGCCCTTTTGCATGCATCCGTTTAACGCAGTCTGGGGTGATCCCAGCTGCAACACTGGTGGTGGTTTGGGGAGACATCTGTTTTACTTAGAAGTTTCGAAGGGGGTTAAGGTTTAGGAAAGGAAGGGGTGCGTGTGATAGGGGGATATTTGCTTCTGGAAGAAGAAAAGAAGGGGCACCTATGGTTTCAGGGTGGAAGAAAGCAAAACACGGAGAGGGGCCAGGGCCATTTAGGTGGGAATTGAAGTTCTGGAACGAGGCAGCAGAATCCCAAGGGGCACGCGTTCTGAGTGAAATCCAGGCCAAGAGCCGCTCTGCTTTCTCAACTTTTATCAGACACCGTCAGTGTACATCTGAGCATTTCTGCACCACCATGAGGACTGGAAACATGCTAGCCTTTTAAAGGAAAGATGCAATAATCCTACCAGAAAGCAAGCCAAGTGTGAGATGTCGCCCCATCCCAAGCATCAGAACAAAATCTTGTCATCAAGGGAGTAGCAAAATGCCCTGTATAACTTATTGTCCTGTCTCCAAAATGATTTCTCCATCCACCCTTTCACTCCACATTTATCTTTCTTCCATTCCCCGCATATCCCAGAACTCATCCATTTACTTTCCATCTTCATGCCTCTTTTTCTGGCATAGACGCACTTCTGTTTGCCTCACACCCCCATTCCCAGTATTCACCCAATCCGTTCACCTTTAAGAATCAACCTGCTGAATGAGACCAAGGCTCCATGTTGTTTGGCATTCTGCCGTCAACTGTGGCCAGCTAGATGTCCCCTCACCACCACCTGGGGCAGCTCAGCAGCAAGTTCCATGTCCTGACGTTTCCTCCAGCATCCATAGGAACACTGATTCCAACCACAGAGTCTCTGTTTATTTCACTTGCTGTGGCTAATGTCCACTGAGAGAGCCGCCTTCTCTAAATTTGTCTAGTTAAAAAGGACACCCATCTGAAAATGCAGATTTATGGTCCATTCTCCCAGGATCTTTTCTTCCTCCTGTAATAGTATGTCCTCAGTGGAAAGGCCACACCAGATTCAACTACTCTACTGATCAGTGCTCCCTTTAAGGTGTGGAGTCTGGTGAGCAAAAATTCTACTTTGTGAGCTACCGGCATCAAAGTTGTGAGCAAGTCATTTGGCTACCGCATAGATTAGTTTGCTCTGGAGCCACCCTTCCTGAGCTAAGACAAAAATGTGTGAGCTGGAGGCTAAAAAACTGTGAGCTAGCTCACACCAACTCAGCTTAGAGGGAACACTGCTACTGATCTTTATGACCTCCTGTGGTTGTGAGTTCCACAGGCCGTTGGCCGATATGCCATTGTGTGAAGAAGAAGAAGAGGAAAAATGTTTGCCTTCAGAGCTACACAGCCCAGTATTTGGGGCTATATATGTTCTGTTCCCAAGAATAATTGTTTATAAGGTACGGTTTTCAGTCCACATGTTGCCCCATCAGATATTGGGGAGAATCATTGGGGATGGGCATATTAAAAACGGAAGAAGCAAAAAAGGGGGCTAAGCCACTACCGGCTCTCTGAGACTTCCCCCACGATCACCCGTGAGCAAGGGCTCGTACCTGGCACAAAGCTACCATGAAGAGTCTCCTTGTACGCCCACCAGTCCTCGTAGGTCTTTGCAGGGACAAACTGCACTGCAGGAAGAGAGAAATGGAAGGGAACGGGTTAATTAGTGGGGAGTCCGGGAGGCAGAAGCATGGAACTTTAAGGGCAAAGTACCTCTGCCTGAAAACCCTGTACGTACATTTGAGTGCTACCCAAATTTTCCTCCAAGTTGGTCAAGGTGGTTCCCTTCCCTCTCTTATCCTCACAGTAACCCCGGGAGTAGAAAAGATTAAGGATTTGGAAACAATGAGCAGTGGCTTAAAGAAGTTCATACCCAACCACAATTTTTGTTAGTCTTTAAGGTGCTACTAGACTCTTTTCTACTGCAACAGACAGACTAACAGGGCTACCCATCTTGATCAATAACCCCGGGGAGGCAGATTCTCAGAGAGATAGTGACTGGCCTATGGTCAGCCAGTGAACTGACTCTAAGGGTGAGCTGGGGTTTGAATCTGGGTTTCAGCAGCCTTCACTGTACACCACAATAACTCCCCTAACAATATCAATCCATCCTTCTGTCCTTGCGCGACTGATATTAGAAAGACTGTAAAAAAAAAAAAAAAAAAGACCAACAGATGGACAAATAGCCAGGAGAAGAAGTTCTGGGACTTCAGGCTGAAAGAAGTTACATCCCCTGGCAGAAAAAAGCCCCAGAGATGAGAGCGACCTGCTTGTGATGGGGCTCATTGGTAAGGGGAAAGCACACTGCACATGCCCAGAGGCACTTTTGTTTTAATTATATTGTTTCATGCCATGTTCTGGGGTGGAATATTCTGGTACAAATTAAACCTTGCTTAAGTCCACATGTAGAAAAATATCAGTGATAGATGGACAAACACACACACACACAGATTAGAAGACAATGACCACATAGATTAGATATGTAGAAAGATACAAAACAAGAGAAGATGGGTGGGTTTCATATGGATACACTGGCCATTGTGGGTAAATTAGGATGTGAGCAAACACATTAACAAAAGGGAAAATAAATATGGGGGGTGGCGACATAAAGATACAGCAGATGATAGATAATAGAAGATTAGATAGATAGATAGATAGATTGCCAACATTCGCTGGATTATGGAGAAAGCAAGAGAGTACCAGAAAAATATCTACTTCTGCTTCATTGACTATGCTAAAGCCTTTGACTGTGTGGATCACAACAAACTATGGCAGGTCCTTAAAGAGATGGGAGTACCAGACCACCTCACATGTCTCTTGAGAAACCTGTATAAGGGCCAAGAAGCGACAGTTAGAACCGGATATGGAACAACTGATTGGTTCAGCATAGGAAAAGGAGTACGACAAGGATGTATATTGTCGCCTTGCTTATTTAATATATATGCAGAGTACATCATGCGAAATGCTGGCCTGGATGAATCACAAGCGGGAATTAAGATTGCTGGGGAAAAGATCAACAACCTCAGATATGCAGATGATACCACTCTAATGGCTGAAAGTGAAGAGGATCTAAAGAACCTCTTGCTCAGAGTAAAAGAGGAGAGCGCAAAAGTGGGCTTGAAGCTCAACATCAAAAAAACTAAGATCATGGCATCCGGCCCCATCACTCCTTGGCAAATAGAAGGGGAAGCTGTGGAAGTAGTGACAGACTTCACGTTCCTGGGATCCCAGATCACCGCAGACTGTGACTGCAGCCATGAAATTAAAAGACGCCTGCTCCTTGGGAGGAAAGCGATGGCGAACCTAAACAGCATGATAAAAAGTAGAGACATCACCCTGCCAACAAAAGTCCGCATGGTCAAAGCAATGGTATTCCCAGTAGTCATGTATGGCTGCGAGAGCTGGACTATAAGGAAGGCCGAGCGCCGAAGAATAGATTCTTTTGAACTATGGTGCTGGAGGAGACTCTTGAGAGTCCCTTGGACTGCAAGAAGAACAAATCAGTCAATCCTCAAAGAAATCAACCCTGACTGTTCCCTGGAAGGCCAGATAATGAAACTGAAGCTCAAATACTTTGGCCACCAAATGAGAAGGGAGCACTCACTGGAGAAGACCCTGATGCTGGGAAAGATTGAAGGCCAAAGAAGACGGGGACGGCAAAGGATGAGATGGTTAGACAGTGTCATCGATGCAACGAACATGAAGTTGAGCCAACTTCAGAGGACGGCAGAAGACCGGAAGGCCTGGAGAGAGCTCGTCCATGGGGTCGCGAAGAGTCGGACTCGACTGTGCGACTGAACAACAACAACAAAGCAGAAATGGTGGTGGCATCTCCAAATCTGCTGGGGGGGACGACGACTCTCCTTGAGAAACATTGGTCTCTTGCTCATCCCAGGATGCCCTGTGCCCAGAGGTCGGTTCACAGACATGCCTGGCCTGATGTGAAGCCTTCCTCCGCCGCATGCATTTGTGAACCAATTCTGGATGTGTAGGGCTGCCAATCTCCAGGTGGGGCCTGGAGACCTCCCGCTTTTACAGCTGATAGCCAGACTACAGAGATCAGTTTTCTTGGAGAAAATGGCTGCTTTGGGTGAGTGTGTGTGAATTCTAGGGCTTTGTGCCATGCTAACCCCTCTCCCCAAACCCTGCCCTTCCCAGGTTACACCTCTCAGACCTCCAGGTATTTCCCAACACAGAGCTGGCAACCCTATAAGTGTGAAGGAGGCTCTACACAAATACAACCAGAAATGTTTCAGTGATGGCAAGAGCACTGCCCCCCCTCAGCTGCTGTGGTGACAGGAACTGATGTCTCAGTGTACCATCCTGTCCACACTAACATCGGAGTCAGTAAACTAGAGGCCCCACAGTCAGATCCAGCCCTTGAGAAAGGCCACTTCCCCCAGTTAACAGCCTGGAGATTGGGGTGGTGGTGGTGGTGAGTGTGGTAAATGGAATCTATAGCCAAAGAAATAGCTAGAGGCCATTTCAGGAGATACAAGTTAATGCCACTGCTTGCTGCATCCCATTATTTTCTCAAAGTGGCTCTTCAGAATTCACAAAGAGGATTTTTTTAGGTCGAAGATGAATTTCTTCCTGTGAGAAGGAGTGGTTAGGGTATTGGACTAGGACCTGAGAGATACCCCCCTCTGCTATGAAGCTGGCTGGGCCTGTCACATACTCTCGCCTCACCTACCTTAGAGGGTTACAACGAGGAAGGGAGAGTCATGGATGTCATTTTAAGCTCTGTGGAGGAAAGGTGAAATAACAAAAGGTATTAGGTTAATATAAATGTACTCGATAGGAAAACTAGTTGCTAGTTAAAGATTTTTTTGTTCCTTAGCTTGACCATCAACCACAAGGGAGACTGCGATGACGACGACAACAACAACAAAATGGAAACTGAGACTTGAAAGGGCAACCATGAAGGAATTAGAAAAGACCCTGAAATGTAAGGATGTGTCACTGAAAAATAAAATAAATAAATAAAATAATAAACCATGAAGGAATTAGAAAAGACCCTGAAATGTAAGGATGTGTCGCTGAAGACCAACATCAAGGCAATTCGTACTGTGGCATTTCCCATTTCCGTGTATAGGCGTGAACGTTGGACAGTGAAGAAAGCTGACAGGAGGAAAACTGATTTCTTTGAAATGTGGTGTGGGAGGAGAGTTTTATGGCTATCGTGGACCACCAAAAAGACAAGTAAGTGAATTCTAGATCAAATCAGGCCTGAGTTCTACCTAGAAGCTCAAATGACTCGACTGAGGCTATTGTACTCTGGTCACATTATGAGAAGACAAAACTCACTGGGAAAGACAATAATGCTAGGAAGAGTGGGAGGCAGCAGGAAAAGGGGAAGACTCCACCTGAGATGGATTGACTCGATCAAGGAGCTCCACGTTGCCTTCTGACACACTTCCGGTGATGTCAGGGGGTGTGGCATATGCAAATGAGTTATGCAAATGAGTTATGCTAATGAGCTCCTGCACTTCTTTTTTTACAAAATGACCCCTGGGGAGGAGAGTTTTATGGCTATCGTGGACCACCAAAAAGACAAGTAAGTGAATTCTAGATCAAATCAGGCCTGAGTTCTACCTAGAAGCTCAAATGACTCGACTGAGGCTATTGTACTCTGGTCACATTATGAGAAGACAAAACTCACTGGGAAAGACAATAATGCTAGGAAGAGTGGGAGGCAGCAGGAAAAGGGGAAGACTCCACCTGAGATGGATTGACTCGATCAAGGAAGCCACGGCCCTTGGTTTGCAAGACCTAAGCCAGGCACAAGACCTAAGCCAGTCTCTCAAAGGTGGGATGTTTTGGAGGTCAATCATTTATAGGCAGGGGTCATTTTGTAGAAAAAGAGGTGCAGGAACTCATTAGCATAACTCATTAGCATAACTCATTAGCATAACTCATTAGCATAACTCATTAGCATAACTTATTTGCATGTGCCACACCCCCTGACATTACCGGAAGTGTGTCAGAAGGCAACACCCACCGCTCAGACGCCACTGGACTGTTTTGGGGGAGGGGCTGGGGGAGCTCTGCAACTTACCTGGCTGCTTCTTCCTCTGACTGAGGGCTGCTGGGAGCAGGGGGTGGGGCTTGTTGCATGTGCCCGTCCCCTGGGCTCTTTACTGCCAGAGCTCCACTCCTGTGCGCTCCTGCAGGAAATGACCCCTGTTTATAGGGTTGCTGTAAGTCAGAAAATACTTGACAAGGCGTAACACACCCACACCCACACACAACCAGGGCACTGATGTTCCTCAGCACGGTTGTATACTCATGTATACTATCAGCCTGGGGAGACAATAAGCTTGAGCGTGTGAACCTGCCTTGACAAACTGCTCCTTCCAAAAGAACTCAGTGGCCTTAGTCAGCGGACCAAGTGCAAAAAGAAGGAAATGTAAATATTGTGTCTGGCGACTTCCTTTGGATACTGTCCCAGTTTATTCTACTAGCATTTAGATAAGTGGCAATAAGGGAGAAAAGTGGGCCTGGGGAAAGCAGTCACTTCTGGGAGGCCAAACTCTGCTTTCGGGTTAGGGAAATGGCAGTCTGTGGGGAGGTGGGGCAACATTTCTGGAACAGGAGGACTTACCCGCGTTTCTCTGCCCCCTCCCCAGCCCTGTTACATCACTTGAAGGTTCAGATACATAGAGAAGTAGTAAAAAGGTAAAAGGCTTTAAATGAATCCACAGAAGTAGAAAAGATGGTGTCAAACTGGCAGATAATCAAGTATTTTATTTTATTATTTTTTGTATTCATAGCCCACCCTTCCCGTAAGCGGGTTCTGGGTGGGTAACAACCTTCCAGTAATACAGTAAAATAATTAAAAATTAAAAGCACATAATAAACATTAAAATGGAGGTCATAAAAAAGCTGTATTTGTGAATGGGTGTATAATGAAGTCAGGGGCCAGCACATTGAGGAGGCCTTTCTCACTGAACGGTGGCTTTTGTTATTATGCTTCTTTGGCCAGCTTGATGAGAGCTTTATCCAGGCTTTTGGCAGTCTGCAGGTCGGTAACCCCGTTGAGGTGAACATCTCTTGCCTATGGTGCTTTTGCACCTGGATACCCCCTGTGAGAAGAAGACAAGATCCATGCACATCTCTGCTGTGCCACCTTAAGGCTGAGGTTCCCTAGTAAGGAGGCAAAGCTTCGAAGTTTATTCAAAGGGAAGTCCCGCCCAGCGCTGCCTTCATTGGATTGGTTATCGCAAAATCAGGACTCCTGGGTCCCTTGGGAATGAAGTGAAATTTAGTAGGTTAGGCGAGAAGGGAAGGGCTGAGAGCCACGATTTCTCGCTTCTCGGGGAGGGAACGGAGGTTTATTAGTTCGAGAGCCGAAAAGGGCTGGGAAATCGCGTGGCTAAACAGATGCCAAGGCAGCGTTTGTACTGTGGGTGAGCCTTCTACCGGGAAGTCGTGGGTTCAAATGATGCCTCAGCATTGCAGTCACTCCATCGCCATAGGCAACTCTCTGCGCCTCCGCCCCATACGGGGATAGTCATACCTTGCAGGGTTCTAAGGGTTGCAACATAACGAATAGGAGACACTGAACTCTCGAAGGCCCTGCACGTTATGATTCATGAGCAGATGAGGGGACTCAGTAGTGGGTTAAAAAGGGGGGGGGAGTGTGGAGAGAGACTCCTGGGAGCCAAGAGTTATTGGTTGGGGAAAGGGAGGGCAGTCTTTCTCAATTAATGTGGAAGGCAGGATAAGTGATCTAAACCCCCTTCCCCCCCCCCATCAGAGCTCTTCTGGCTTTAGCAAAACAAGCAGAAATCCTGTTTTTGGAGAAACAAGCAGAAATGCAAACCAAACAGACATCCAGTTGCTGTGCCTCCACACAAGGGGGGGCACCTGTAGAATTGTTAGGAAAGGAGGGGGGAAAGTGGGGAGGGGGCAGGACCCTTCTGACAAGGGAGTGGGTGTAAGAGAGTAATATACCGGAGGAAGGTGAGTAAACTAGATTGGTCCAGCAGCATCAGTGCGACACGCTTTACGCATGCTTGTGTGTTACTTAATCTCTTATTGCCTGGTTACACAACACTCCATGATTTTTTTCAGCCTGAATTCCTCTCCATTGAAAATCCTCTTCATTGTATTTGAGTTGGCATCGGGTGATAACGGGAGCCCTCTCGGGGGCAATCACTCTGCAATGGCTTATTCGCACATGTAAGTCGGTTATAGCCCAAGTGGGTGAAGGGAGAAGAAAAAAAGAGACGAGAAGAATCCCGTTGGAAGAAGAAACAAGTGCCAGCAAGTTAGGCTGATGGATGCCAACTGTAGTCCTGGACTCTGCTCCTGTGCCCTTCACTCCAGTTCAATATGAATTATTTTGTGGGTGTTGATGTTGATGTTTTTGCTTAATTTCTGGTAAAAGAAGCAAAACAAGAAACACCACTGACTGAAAATAAACAAGTATATAATAATCATCTAAGCATAACATATACAAAGCCTCCTTGACTAACCAGGCTTTGTATATGCCAGCTCTTGAGATTGGGTCCCATTACAGCCATGCTTGAATAAGAATTATTCGAAACGCGGCATCAGGCATCCGGATTACGCGTCGATGATATACACTTCAATGATGATATATACTTCAATTTGGACTTTGATGATTGATATTTGCTTCTATGCTGGAACAAGACACATGGAAAGACTGTAGATGGTGCTGCTTCTTATATGTTTCATTACTGCACCTTGGCCAAATGATTTACATTATACTTGATGTTATGCTTATATGATTATTATATACTTGTTTATTTTCAGTCAGTGGTGTTTCTTGTTTTGCTTCTTGTACTGTACACTGGCTTCCCCTTTTTTTGGCTAATTTCTGGTAACGGCACACGAGCGGGCCAATTCAGGGGGTTTTTTTGTTTTTTGAGGGGGTGTCACATGGCAACCTAGTTTGATTGATCGAGGAGATAATACTTGCAGCCGCTTTGGCAGAAGAAGCAGGTTCTGTGTTAGAAGGCAGGGCCTCAAGATATGGGAGAGTTCTGGCACCCAATAAGCAGGCAGAGTTGCTACCCTTAAACTGGGGTCACTCTTCTCCACAGGAGGATGTGCCAAAGCTCTACTCTCGCCGCATGAGCCCTCTTGTCAAGAGAAAAGGAGCTGTTCTTGCCACGTCACTTGGGAATGGACAGTTGCCCATGTAGTGGGTTAGCTTAGCAATGAGAGCCAGGACTCCGGGGCTTTCTGGCAACTGTTCTCCAGAGCAATTAAAATAGAGGGGAGGGGAGGAGGAGGCCGTCTTCCTGGAAAGGAAGAGACTACTCAAGGGGCGGCCTGGGAGCCACAGTTTAATTCTTGTGCGGAGAGTCTCCTACTTAGGGGGGGGGGAATAGCAATGTTCTGAGGTAAACAGTTCAGCAAAATGCTTATTCGATGATTACATGGGGACAGGAAGAAGCCGCTTGAGGTAAGGGGCGGATAGAGTGTTGTGATTGCAGAGCTTGGGTGTGTGCCTGGCTTCAGCACGTGAGAGAGCTGTCCATAGAGAGATGTGACCTTGATTCTGCCACACTGGCTCCCTTCCCCCCAAGGAACAAAACCTCCTTCTGTACTTTCCTGTAGCCGGTAGTCTAGATTCTCTGTCATCACATTCGACTGCAAAGAACCAGGACGCGAGAACCAGAAGAGGAGGCCGGAGGGGACCGAGAAAGCAGGCTCTGCTGGGGATCCAAGCCTGGGAGAGGTGGGTGGTTTATCTCCCTGGGGGAAAAAAGCAAAGGGAGAAAATACAGGGAATCACAAAAGAGCGGGATGGGTGGGTCTCACCCTGCAAGAGCAGAGGAGAAGTTTGGTTTCACACAGCTCCCCATTTCTGCAGGAGCTACTGGGACGCCAAGAGCTCTTTTCTTTTGTTCATTTCTAGTCAGTGTTGCTATTACAAAACTCCCAAGGCTATTAGATGCAGTCGTTATAGTCCATTTGGGAGATGCAGTATGATTTGATCAAAGATGGTCATTACTGGGGGGGGGGGACTATGTCTTGTCCGAGTGGAAATACAAGATGGGATACAGTCAAAAGTTGACTTGGCACAAAGACTACTTGCAACTAGTGTCAGGTGTTCCTGTTTGCACAAGAGTAGAAATGGGAATTTTAGGGATGCCAGTCTCCAGGCGGGACCTGGGGATCCCCTGGAAATACAGCTCATCTCCAGACTACAGAGATCAGTTCCCCTGTAGAAAATGGCTGCTTTGGAGGGTGGACTCTGAGCCCTTGGGCCCCACTGAGGTCCCTGTCCTTTCCAGGCTCCATCCTCAAATCTCCAGGAGTTTCCAACCTGGATCTGGCAACCCTACCCCCCCATCCCCCGTTGGTGGCCAGGGGTGACCTGGCAACTCTAACTTATACCTTGCTTTTCCAGTTGAATTGGCACTCCATGCAGGTTGGAATTCAAGTCTATTACTCACTTTTATCGATCCTGTCCTCCCAAGGCTCCATCCCCAAATCTCCAGGTTTGGCAACCCTGCCCCACCATCTCTTGCCAGTGGTCAGGGGAGTCCTGGCCCCCCTTATGCGGGATACAGCCCAGTCCCTTTCCTGCCCCCCACCATATGCACCTCCAATACTTGTCCTATTCCTTCCCCCTTCTTTCCCAGCTGTGGGAAGTGTAGGGTTTGTATCTTTTTCTACCTTTCTTTTCCCCAACAAAAGGCCCATGGCAGGACAGGCGACAGGTGCCATAGAGTACGGTGGAATAACCCTCCCAGGCCTTGTCCATACCGAGGCAAGTGTTCAGTATGCCCATCGGAGCTTCCAGGTGCGCGACAGCGATGTCTTCAACCTCACATACCCCAAATCTGGTGAGACACCCTTCATGCCTGCCTTGGGTTTTCAGGCCTGAAACAGGGAAGTCCTTGGCACGGTGCATGGTAAGGCACCTCAGCTGTACAGCAGGCAAGAATTCCAACAGGCGCAGCTTTTCTAGTGAGGCGGGAAGCAGCACCTGTTGAACTGCTGCACATCAAGCTGCTGTTGAAAGGCAAAGGAGCCTTGCCAGCCAGGAAGCATGAGGTCACTGTAACCTGGATGCATGCCTGAAGTCCAGTGTTCCCTCTAAACTGAGCTAGCTCAGTTTTGTAGTTTCCGGCTCACACCTTTTTGTCTTCGCTCAGGAAGGATGGCTCCAGAGCAAACTAATTTATGCAGTAGCCAAATAGCTCACTTGCAACTTTAATGCCAGTAGCTCACAAAGTAGAATTTTTGCTCACCAGACTCCACAGCTTAGAGGGAGCATTGGTCTAAAAGTTTCCAAAAAGCTGAGCACGGCTGGGTGTTCCTTTCGGATTCGAGGCAATCAGTGAAGAATGTTTTTTCTCGTCCCCCTCCCCGCCCCCAGGTACGACCTGGATGCAAGAAATTCTCTCCCTGATCTATAGCAATGGGGATCCCACACTGTCGCAGTCGGTTCCCTCCTGGGAACGGGTCCCCTGGATTGAACAGAAGACGGCAGCCGAATACTTGGAGAACCGGCCGAGCCCCCGTCTCATCACCTCTCACTTGCCCCACTCAGTCTTTCCAGAATCTTTTTTTGCCTCGCAGGCCAAGGTGACTCTATGAGTGGTCTGTAGTGGGGCAGAGAGCCAATTGGATTGTATAGATTGGGAGGCGGCGGGGGGCGGGCAGTGTGGATTGGCACCCCCTCTTGAGGCCTGTTTAGGGGCCTTTCCCTGGTGACTGTGCCTGTGTAGAAAGGCCTCCTCCTGGGTTTAGCACCACTGGAATGAAGTTGTTCCAACCCCCAACAACCTTTTCTCCCCCCAGGCCATTTATACTGTCCGGGACCCCAGAGATGTCTGCGTCTCACTCTATTATTATGCCAAGATGTCCTCATTTCTGGAGTACAAGGAGGATTTTGGCGAATTCATCGAGATGTTTGTTGCAGGAAAAAGTACGCTGGCAGAACTGGCAGCCGGGAATCCTGAGGTCTCTGGGGAGGCTGCAGGACAGAGTATTTTTGTTTGTGTGTGACAGAGGAGAGAGAGTGGACAGATGAGACTCACCTTCCCCTTTCAGCCCCACACTGTGCTCCGCTTGGGATTCCCTTCGCCGCTTTGCCCTCTTCATACTTCCTTCCTTTTCCCTCTTGTGAAATAAAGTTTTCCAGAGTGCTTGACAATTCTGTACTATTCTGTACTATTTCTGATGAAACCTGCCAGTGGTTTCTTAGGAAGTCACGGGACTGACCTACATACAGGAAGGGTACAATACTGTTGGGAGATCTGATTGGTCTGGTCTTGTTTCATAGTCACCTAATGTGCTCTGCTTGTGATTCCCTTAGCCGCTTTGCCCTCTTCATACTTCCTTCCTTTTCCCTCTTGTGAAATAAAGTTTTCCAGAGTGCTTGACAATTCTGTACTATTCTGTACTATTTCTGATGAAACCTGCCAGTGGTTTCTTAGGAAGTCACGGGACTGACCTACATACAGGAAGGGTACAATGCTGTTGGGAGATCTGATTGGTTTGGTCTTGTCTCATAGTCACCTAATGTTGCATCATAGTTGAAGCAACCATGTTATCTTTTAGCACTCAGCATAATATCAATTCTATCATAGGATTCTTTCATGAACTATTTTCCAAATGTGCTTATGATAGGGGTGCCAGCCTCCGGGAGGGACCCGTGATAAAAGTAGTCTGTACCAATGCTCCCTTTAAGCAACGGAGTCTTGTGAGCAAAAATTCTACTTTGAGCTGCTGGCATTAAAGTGGTGAGCGAGCGATTTGGCTACCACATAAATTAGTTTGCTCTGGAGCTGCTCTTCCTGAGCGAAGACAAAAATGTGTGCGCCGGAGGCTAAAAAACTGTGAGCTCGCTCACACTAACTCAGTTTAGAGGGAACACTGCGTGGAGACCCCCTGGAATTACAGCTCATCTCCAGACTACAGAGATAGATCAGTTCCCCTAGAGGAAATGGATGCTTTGGAGGGTGGACTCTGCGGTATTGTAGCCCAGTGAGGTCCCTGTCCTCTCCGGGCTCCATCCTCAAACCTCCAGGGTTTCCCAACCTGGATATGGCACCCCTAACCCCCCTCCCCACATCCCCCACTGGTGGCCAGGGGGGACCTGGCAAACCTAACTTATACTTTGCTTTCCCAGTTGAATTGGCACTCCATGCAGCTTGGCATTCAAATTTTTATTGATATTATGTAAATCTACTCAGTCTGTCCTTGGGCTGTTCATTGCTTGCGTGTGGTTGAACTTATGGGGTGGATCCAGCCCAGTGCTTCTCTTATGTTCCTGGAAAGGCTGCAACTAGATCCAACCCGATGGTCCCTGGTGTACAAGATTTTAGGCAGTTAATATTTTTTATTTTGTCTTTAAAATTTCTATTTTTTAAAAAAACAACTAACGAAAACAAAACATCTTCTCTCTTGCATCTGCATCCCAGTTCTCTTTGGTTCCTGGTTTGATCACGTCAGAGGCTGGTTGACTTACAGGAACTGGACAAATTTTCTGCTTCTGACCTATGACGATTTGCTGCAGGTGAATGACATTTAAAAAACAAACAAACAAACCCTTGCTCCTCATTCCCTGCTGCCCTGGGTCCAGGCCTGGTCTCTGGCCCTCTAGCTCCAACTCATGGTCTCCCATTTCGCCCAGAACCTTCATGGCACCGTCCTCCGCATCTGCCAATTCCTTGGCAAAGACTTAGATGGCTCCGCTGTGGACTCTGTTGTGGCAAACGCCTCCTTTGAGACAATGAAGGGCAACAAGATGGTGAATTATAGCCTCATCTCTGAAGAGATTATGGACCAAAAGGTCAGCCCCTTCCTCCGAAAAGGTAAAACTGAAGCTGACAAGCTTTACAG
>NW_015166462.1:0-1693 GCF_001447785.1 Gekko japonicus | reverse complement strand
TGCTACTCAGATCCCAGTGCCATGAGCAGTAGGAATCGGAAGCAAACCAGAGGGCTTGTTTATATGATCAGAAGAATGTGGTAACACTTTTCTAAGACATCAGCTGCAGTAGGGTGTAGGGTCGTGTGTTTGTGCCAGGAAGAAAAACTTGGCTTCACTTTCTTTTTGAGATGCTACTTTTCTACTGGCTGAGAGTTTTCATAACAGAACATTCCTATGGGAATAATTGGACTCCTGGGGGTTCACTTTAGTTCTATCATTGTCATATAGTGCTATATTTTTAACATTTTTGGACCTCTGTTTACTGGGTTATGTGCTTTTTATCGTGAATATAAACTAGATCATTTGTTTTGGCAGCCATTGTCCATAGGTATAAAATGTTGCCTCCCCAAATGAATGAATAAAACAGTAATTGCTCTCCCGGCTGTACACTAGATGGAGCCTTTGGTTTAGGCATAATTTGGGAATGGTGACTATGAGATAGTGGGGCTACCAGTACTACACAAAGGGGAAAGTGTTTTTAAACTGGTTTAACTCATGGCTAGGGTTGCCAGGTCTGGTTAGGAAAATACCTGGAGACTTTGGGGGTGGATCCAGGAGAGGGTGGGGTTTGGAGAGGGGAGGGGCCTCAGCATGGCACAATGCCATGGAGTCCCCCCCTTCAAAGCAGCCATTTTCTCCAGGGGAGCTGATCTCTGTCAGCTGGGGATGAATTGTAAAAGCGGGAGATCCCCAGGCCTCACCTGGAGGCTGGCAACCCTATGGCGTACTCTGAGGAATGCTGGGAGCAATATCTCCTCCCCCACCCCCCTGAGGCCTATCTCGTGTGAAGGGGCACCATGACAGTTAAACCAGTCTAGATCTGGTGCTTTATGTGTGCCCTCAATTTCTCATAAAGCTTTAGTTTGGCATAAGCCTGGGCCATGAGGCCTAACAGTTTGGTCAGGCCTCAAACTGATTAAAAAATGGCATCTCACTTGAGTGCATTTATTCTTTCCTTGAAGCTCCTTAGGGCTCACACTCCCCTCCATCAAGCAATACTGGAACAATTCCAAGCCGCTCCCCCCCAAAGCCTTGGTTCCCCCAATGCCAACCCAGGCCAGGCATGCACACACAGCTTGGAACTTACCTGTTTTTCTTTCATTTTTCCTCCCTTGCCCATGCCACCCCCCCATCAAGAACAAGACAGTGGTTTTGAAAATATATTTCACGCCATCTCAACAAGTATGTCTGGGGTTAGAGGTCATGGGTCACCTGTGGTCTTCCCTGATGTCAGAACAGTCTGACCTAAGCCTTTCCAATTTGCCCTGTTTCTCTCCTGATTACTTGTGATGGTAGGATTGCCAACTTCCAGGTGAGGCCTGGAGAAAACATCTGCTTTGCAGGGTAGACACTATGGCATTATACCACCTCTTCTTCAAACCCTGCTGTCCCCAAGTTCCAGTCCCCAAATCTCCATGAATTTCCCAGCCTGGAGTTGGCAACCCTAGCTGAATGGGAGGATTTGCTGAGGGATTTCTACAGTTCTTATCAGCAACCTGGATCAATTATATGTCAGCGTCACCTATTCCACTGTTTCCTCAGATTACATACTGGCCGTTGAACCTGTTCCTCCTCTTACTTCCCTCTGCCAGATTTGACCACCATCTTGTACGCAAATATTGCCCACCACTGCACGTAGTCTACGGCAAGT
>NW_015166461.1:509364-531266 GCF_001447785.1 Gekko japonicus | reverse complement strand
TCTCGACCTGCTCTATCCCACGCATAACCGTATAAACCTCGGTCATGTCACCCGTCACCCGTCGTTTCTCTGTGGAATTGAAGAAGATCCCGCAGGGCCCTAATCTCAATGGGGAGCGTGTTCCGCCAGGTGGGGGCCAGAGCGGAGAAAGCCCTGGCCCTGGTCGAGGCAAGACAGACATCCTTTGGGGTGGGGGCAACCAGGAGGTGTTGGTCCATAGAGCACAACGCTCTCCAGGGCGTCTATGGGAAGAGGCGGTCCCCCAGATATGTGGGTCCCAGGCCGTATCACTCTCTCCGCCCTGTGCGTAATTTTATTAACCTCTATAATGTCCCCCCTTTAGTTGTTTTTTTCCCAAACTGAGGAGTGCCAGAGACTCTTCAGCCTTTCCTCCAACCCCCTCCTCACCTTGGTTGCCGTCCTCTGTATATTCTCCATCCCTGCAATGCCTTTTCGGAGATCTGGTGACCAGAGCTGTACACCGTATTCCAAATGAGGCCTCACCATAGATCTAAACAGGGGCACCATAAAACCGGAAGCGTTCATTGGGAGGGCTTTCTCATCTCTACTCCTGGTGGGCACCTTTAAGGGGAGTTCAGAACCTAAAAAAGGTTAGTCAAGAATAGAAGAGGGCCGACTCTAAAAATCTAATTAGGAAGCATATAAAAATATACACGCATTTAGTAAACACAAATTAAAATAACAAATAAGGGCCCATTCATACCTCATATACAAATATAGAAATACAAAGGCTGATGAAATACACCTAACGCGTTTCGGCCTTCACAGGCCTTCCTCAGAGGTCTAATGCAAATAGAACATATTGGCTAATATGGAAAAATATATCCAATCATACATATACAAAATATGAAATAAAGACCAGAACACAATTGTTCCAAAGTTTAACCACTGGGCAAAAATACAAATGAAGCCTCCAGTGCAATCACATGTCCAGTAGTACTTCTCTCTGGTCAACGATATATTCTCCTGAGATTGTATAGCCAAATGTTCCCAATGAAATATTCCTTAAGTTAAAAGCAGTGCTGCTCAAAAAAGTGTTGGACCTATATAGTAGACTCAGGATTATACAATCCTTTAAGGGGAGGACATCATTTTACAAATCAGAGCGGGAGCCCTTTAGAAGCTCGCATAGGAATGCCAAGCCGGGCCTCTTTGACTTGTTCCTGGCTTTGATGGCAACGTCCCGTCTTCGGCCTCCCTCAGCGTTTTGTTTCTTCCGCAAGCCTGGCCCGGGGGAGAGTCACGCTTGACTCTGCGAATCGCACCCAGCCTTTCCAAGACGGGCTCCTTCCATTATCTCGCCCGCTGTCTGCGTCTCAAGTTGCACGCCTTTCGAAAAGCAGGAATCAATATTCGGAGCAGGGTACCATCAACAGCCGGCTAATGGTCAAACAGCGATTTTAATTTAAAACAGGGGGGGGAAAGGAGACATCTATTATCTGTGGCAATAAATATCCCACGTTTGAGGCCTGCTGGGTTAATAATCCCACAAGATGCGTCACTGGGACGGAAATTAAATGAGATCGGCGGATGGCAAACGTTTCTCGAATTCTCGTGTTCGCCCGCGGAAGCTAGGGGGCAGCAGGCCCACACGGCTATGGCACCGAGTTTGGCATGCGGGCGCTGCAGCTGCCTGCCAGCCAGCCAGCGTGTTCTGCACATTCCAGCACCTTCAGGTACTGCTTATGGCGTAGACGGGAATGAAAAGGCTTCTGACCACGGCTGCCCTGGACATTTTGGCACTTGGCTGATGCAGTGCATGACCAACTTTGAGTCAGGAATTTCATGGAGATTTGCAGGGTTAGGGTTTGAAGAAGAAGAAGAAGAAGAAGAAGAGAAGAGATTGGATTTATACCCCGTCCTTCACTACCCAAAGGAGTCCCAGAGTGGCTTACAAACTCCTTCCCCTTCCCCTCCCCACAACAGACAGCCTGTGAGGTAAAAGAAGAAGAAGAAGAGATTGGATTTCTACCTCGCCCTTCACTACCCGAAGGAGTCTCAGAGCGGCTTACAAACTCCTTTCCCTCCCCCTCCCCGCAACAGACACCCCTGTGAGGTAGGCGGGGCTGAGAGAGCTCTTGGCAGAAATGGCTCTTTTTCAAGGACAGCTCTTATCAGAACTACGGCTTGCCCAAGGTCATCCAGCCAGGTACAAGTGGAGGAGGAGTGGGGAATCAAACCCGGTTCTCCCAGATTAGACAACAGACACCCTGTGAGGTAGGCAGGGCTGAGAGAGCTCTTGACAGAAACGGCTCTTTTTCAAGAACAGCTCTGAGAGAACTGTGGCTTGCCCAAGGTCACCCAGCAGGCTGCAAGTGGAGGAGTGGGGGATCAAGCCCAGTTCTCCCAGATTAGAGGCCACGCACTTAACCACTACACCAAACTGGATGGTTTGGAGAGGGGAAAGACCACAGTAGGGTATAATGCCATGCGGGCCACCAACCAAAGCCGACATTTTCTCCAGGGAAACTGATCCCCGTAGTCTGGAGATCAGTTGGAATTCCAGGAGATCTCCAGATGCCTCCTGGAGGATAGAGTGGAGTCCAGTAGGATGTCAGAAACCAACATGATTCCCGGGGTGAAAGCGTTTGTGAGTCGAAGCTCCCTTCATCACAGGGTTTTAAACTCGGGAACGCTCCTACCCTGAAAATGTTGTCCGTCTCTAAGGTGCTACTGAGGCTGTGGTGGCTCAACTGGTTAAGATGCTGAGCTGCTGACTGGAAGGCCGGTAGTTCGGCAGTTCGAGACCCGAGTGCCGCATGACGGAGTGAGCTCCCGTCTCTGGCCCCAGCTCCTGCCAACCTAGCCATTCGAAAGCAAGACATTGCAAGTAGATAAATAGGGACTGCTTCGGTGGGAAGGGAACAGCGTTCCGTGCGCCTCGGCGTTTGGTCATGTTGGCCACATGACCACGGAAACGTCTTCAGACAGCGCTGGCTCTTCGGCTTGGAAACAGAGTCGGGTGCGACTGGCTTTCAAGCAAGGGAAACCTTTACCTTTGCTAAGGTGCTACTGGGATCCAGCTGTTCGACTGCAAACCAACACAGCTGCCCTCTGGAACTATCTCCTGGAGTCTGGCAACCCGAAGGGACTCCAGCATCCCAGCTGGTGGTGTTTCTGTGGCACACATATCTGCTTCAACCAATTTACTTTGAGGATATTTGAATGAAGTTGATAAAGACCGGGGGGGGGGGGGGAAGACCCCAGGAAAGTCACATAGAGCGATACCTCTCCAATTTGGCTTCCTTTGACTTTCTTTATTGCGTCAGCTAAAACCGATCTCCACTTAAGAAACATAAGAACACTAGGAAAAAGGCTCGTTGTGGAAATAAATACAACGGCCTCTAGAAAGTGGCTCTGGGCTCTTGGACACTCAGTGTCAATTTGCTGTGGTGACCTCAGCAGGGTATGATGACACTGAGTCCACCATTTTCTCCAGAGGAACTGATCTCTGCTACCTACAGTTGTAATTTTGAGTGATCTCCAACCCTCACCTGGAGATTGGCAACAATGGTTCCCCAGAAGGGAATGGTTGGTTTGAAGGGTGGAGTCTATGGCTTTGTACCTGTCCGAGGTCCCACGCCTCCTGAAACCTCACCCTCTCCAGGCTCCATCCCTCACATCTCCAGGAATTTCCCACTTGGAGTTGGCAACCCTATCTCCTCCCCAACCATCATCAACCTACCTTTATTTCCCCCTCACTCTTCAGCTTTCCCCCACACACACACCTGCAGCCTCTCCCGAGCTCTGAAGCCCTGACAGCAGTCATACGGGGGCCACCTCAGCAGCATATAAGGATACAGAGCCCACCATTTTCTCCAGGGCAACTGATCTCTGCCATCTGGAAAGCAGTTGTAATTCTGAGTGATCTCCAGCCCTCACCTGGAGATTGGACACATATTACCTCAGAACAGCAAACTGTTTAGAATGCTAAAGGCAAAAGCCAATCAAGTCGCATATGGAAACGACCTCTGTGTTCCAAGGCAAAGGCCAATGAGGCTGCATATGCAAATAACCTCTGTGTTCTGACTGGCTATGGGGGGGGAGAGGAACACCAAACTGTTTAGAATGTTGGAGGCAGGACTCAGGCAAAGCAGCCAGTGGATAGGGAGACCCTCTGAATGACAGATCAGAGAGCAAACTGATTTTGGAGTGTGTGGAATGTTCTAGAGAAGTGCCACCAACATTTGGCTTTTATTTATAAGGGACCTCCTGAGGGCACCTGGTATTTTTGGCCACTGTGTGACACAGAGTGTTGGACTGGATGGGCCATTGGCCTGGTCCAACATGGCCTCTCTTATGTTCTTCTGTCTGGGGCAAGGGATGCTTCTTGGTGCTTGGAGTGGGGGGCAACAATGGGAGGGCTTCTAGTGTCCTGGACCTCCTGAGGGACCCTGGTATTTTTGGCCACTGTGTGACAGAGAGTGTCGGACTAGATGGGCCACTGGCCTGATCCAGCATTGGCTTCTCTTAGGTTCTTATGAGATCTGACTGTGAAGATTAAAGGAATGCTGTTTCAGCGGCAGCTGCCACCTCAGTGTTGATTTCAGTCTCTCGCACTCCTTTTTTTCTCAATACACTTTTTGAAAGTACTCCTCTTTACCCCTGCACTTTGGCTTCCCCTGTGTGTGGGGCTCCGCCTCCTGCGGCAGCCGTGTTATAATCGGCTCCGCCTCCTGCGGCAGCCATGTTGCGGCTGTTCCCACCACCGTGTACTGGAATGCCAAAGGTGCCTGCAAGGTGCCAAAAGGGCGGGGACCCCTGATCTGTGGCATGCTGACTGGTAGGACTTATGTTGTGGCAGGGCACTTTTTGTAGAAAAAGCCCAGCAGGAACGTATTAGCATAATAGGCCACACCCAACAGCAAAAGCCATTAGCATATTAGGCCACACCCAACAGCAAAACCATTAGCATATTAGGCCACACTCTGACAGCACCGCTCATTAGGCCACACCCTGACAGCACACCCCCATGTTACCAGAAGTGTGCTCATCCAGCCACACCCACCTTTCCCTTCTTATTCTGTTTACCTTGTTTATTGTCAAAACCCAGGGCTTTTTTTGTAGCAGGAACTCCTTTGCATGTTAGGCCACACACCCCTAATGTAGCCAATCCTAATGAGTTTCTGCTATTGGGTGTGGCCTATTATGCTAATGAGTTCCTGCTGGGCGTGGCCAACTCGGGAGCCAGCCGGAACTCCGTTCCTTTGCGTTCCTGCCCAAAAATAGCCCTGTGTTTATGGCAAAAGTTCACTGCTTGGAGCGTCTGCCAAATGATGCTCTTGACAAGATGCTCTGGAACCCTGGTGGGGGGGACAGAGAGAAAGCACCGGTATCAGCGTCTTTCAACAGGGATAATAAGCTTATTTTATATGGTAACCACTTGTTTGGGCTCAGTTAGTTTATATTGGTAACCAGTGTTCCCTCTAAGCTGAGTTAGTGTGAGCCAGCTCACAGTTTTTTAGGCTCCGGCTCGCACATTTTTGTCCTAGCTTCTCTGACGTTCTTATGTTCTTGTGAGAGCCACTTTGGTGTAGTGGTTAAGTGCAGACGGTTGACAGACAGGTGGCGGACGGGTGACAGCAACCTCAGGGAGGCCATCGATGGGTGGCCCCTGCCTCAACCAAAGGCCTCAACCACATTAACCGAGCCATCCTGGGGCCAGGCCCCCTACTTATCCTGCCATTGAGTCCGGCTGGGCCTGACTTGATCCATAAATGCTGGGTTCCCCCCCCCCCCCAGAGAATTGCCTCGTGGCAGAACAAACACGCCTAGAGAATGAGGCTGATAGCGCGATTTGAAAAGCCTCGCCCGCCTTCAGCGCCGCATGGGGTAACGCCGCCTTTGCCTCTCAATAAAATGCATTTTGTTTTCCAATTGTCACCAGACATCATTGGGTCTTTACTTCTTGCTGGTGATTTGAAAATACGTGTTCATCTCCGACAAATGTTTATTTATGGCTGGCATGAAAACCTACTTAAAACCGCGTCATTTCCATAACTGAATATTTATGGGGGGGAAGCGCACGGGCGCCGCTCCTTGATTAAACCGAAAACCCTTCACTCACTTGATATAAATGTTTACTCCTCTGGTACAAAAATTGTCTTTAAACAAACCTGAAAACCAAATTGATGTGATAAATTTCAGGGCCAAAAGGGAGCGGCTTCAAAATATGCCTGAGTTGACCCCCCCCTCCCTTGCCTAGGGTTCAGGTCTGCCGGATCTGGGTTGCAGATTTTGGGGATGGCTCCTGTGGGGGAGGGGAGGGGCCTCGGCAGGATATAATGCTAGAGAGTGGCCCACAGTTCTCCCAGAATTCCATTCCATCTCCAGATGACCGAGATCAGTTCCCCTGGAGGAACGAGCAAGTTCGGAGGGGTGGACTCTATGGCATACCATAGAGTCTGGGAGAAACTGAAGTCCCTCCCCAAGAACCGCCCCCAGATTTCCAGGTGTGGGGGAAATTAGGAGTGCAGGAACCTTTTCATGGACTGCCATCCCCACTGTGTTCATAAGGGAGGGAGAAACGCTGGCAGGGATCCTAATTGCATTAAGAAGAGAAGAAGAAGAAGAAGAGATTGGATTTATCCCCCACCCTTCACTACCCAAAGGAGTCTCAGAGCGGCTCACAAACTCCTTTCCCTTCCCCTCCCTACAACAGACACCCTGTGAGGTCGGTGGGGCTGAGAGAGCTCTGACAGAAATGGCTCTTTTTCAAGAACAGCTCTGAGAGAACTTGTGACTGACCCAAGGTCACACCAGCAGCTGCATATGGAGGAGTGGAGAATCAAACCCGGTTCTCCCAGATTAGAGTCTGCGCACTTAACCACGACACCACGCACTACACTACACGAAAAGAGAGGGGGGGAGAGGCAGTTGTTCTAAACCAAAACTCGATTTATTCCATTACACATTCTTAAGTCAGAACACACTTTTGTAGCATTTAAATATTCAACACAGAATAGTTCAACACAGAAGATCTCAACACAACCCCAATATTTTTATTTTATTTTATTTTATTTATTTTGTTTATTATATTCGATTTATCGGCCGCCCTTGTAGGGCTCATGGTGACTTACATCAGAAACAAATACAATATAATTGAGTTAAAACAACATTAAGATAATTAAAAACAGTCAGGAAAACAACCCTTACTCCAAGATGACGGTAATTTCCACCAGCCCCCCTGGGTGGAGGGGATATGCAGGATTAAAAGGGGAGGTTGAAGTATTCACATTCACTCAAAAATTGGGAGGTACGCTCCTGCCTCAGATTTCACACCGGTTCCATCTATTGTTCATAAATAGTGCGCTGGAAGTTCTGTAAAGGATATCCTTGGTTGCTCTGTCAAGACCCATAGCAGAGGGCGGTTGGCCAGAACAACAAGGAACAAGGCTAAATCCAGACTTTAAGTACCCTTTCCCATCCATAGGAGCTAGCAAGTCTGTGATGAGCCTTTGACAGTCTCTGACGGCAGACGGCAAAGCTCAGCCCCTTTCTTTCTATCTCTGGGGTCAGCGGGGCTATTTTTGGGCAGGAACGCACAGGAACGGAGTTCCGGCTGGCTCCCAAGTTGGCCTCGCCCAGCAGGAACTCATTAGCATAATAGGCCACCCCCAACAGCAGAAACACATTAGGATTGGCTACATTAGGGGTGTGTGGCCTAACATGCAAAGGAGTTCCTGCTATAAAAAAAGCTCTGGGTTTTGACAACAAACAAGGTCAACAGAATAACAAGCAAAAGGTGGGTGTGGCTGGATGACCACACTTCTGATGACATGGGGGTGTGGCCTAATGTGCCAATGAGCTGTGCTGTCAGGGGTGTGACCCAATATGCTAATGAGTTCCTGCTGTTGGGTGTGGCCTATTATGCTAATGAGTTCCTGCTAGGCTTTTTCTACAAAAAGAGCCCTGGGGGTCAGGAAGGTCAAGAAAAGTCAGGGAGACTCAGAGGGTGCTGTCAGACGGCGTGCTGAGAGCGGGTTAAACTGCTCTGGTTCTAACAGGATTATATTTGATCTGGATAATCGTGATCACACTTACCTCCCTTATCCCGCCTGACCGCACAGTCACATAGCTCCCCGGCGTCTACATCACTCACGCGTGGGAGCGTGTGTCAGCAGGGTTTTAAAATTTTTTCCTCAGTTTGTGCATGCGCATAGGCGCCCCTCCGTAGAAGGGGGGGGGGAAAACTATCATGGCACATGTGCAGAACCACCAGGGCAAATCAATCCAACCCCTCCAACAAAAGACTTCCCTTTAAATGTTTGACCCGAAAATGGCCTCCGTGAGATCCCGAATTCATCTAAACACTAAAACAAGGGACCGTTTAAATGTCGGTTTTCTAAATGCGGTGGTGGAGCTCCGCCTATGCGCGCACTGCCGGCACATAAAAAAATGGCGGGCGAAAAGCGGAAGCCTTGGGCAGCTTTCGAGGGGGGGCGGGTTTAAACTGGAAGTGGCTCGACACCGCAGGAGCGATCAGACCTTAGAAAAGTGCGGCTAGAACCGGAGAATCAGCAAAACACCACTTGGGGACCTGGTAACAAAATATACCGTTTTAAAGGGGGGTTGAGCCGGAAAGCGACGGCTGGGGACCAATGTTCCCTCTAAGCTGTGTAGTCTTGTGAGCAAAAATTCTACTTTGTGAGCGACTGGCATTAAAGTTGTGAGCGAGCGATTTGGCTTCTGCATAAATTAGTTTGTTCTGGAGCCCTCCTTCCTGAGCTAAGAGAAAAATGTGTGAGCTGGAAGGTAAAAAACTGTGAGCTAGTTCACACTAACTCAGCTTAGAGGGAACAGTGCTGGGGACGGTGCGCAGATGTTGGGTGTGTGAACATGGATATAAAATCCGTTACTGAACTGTGCCGAAAGCGGACTAAACGGCCCGTCTGAATGCACACGGAGAGTCAAGGAAGCTAGTTACAGATACCCTATCTATTTAGAATTTGATACTGTATAAACATTCCAAAAGGACAAAGTCATATAAGGCCAAAGTCATGTGCAGGGTTATTGGTACCAGAAAGTTACACCACTTAGCAGACTCCTGAAATCTCTTGGGAAACAGAACCAAAGATTCAACTATATTTTACTACAGATATTAAAGTAACATAGGTTTTTAACAGACGACTGAGGCTGTTAAAAACCTATGACCCTGGAGGTTCCTTCCCACTCTGTGATTCTACAGACTCTCCGTCTTGCCCCTCTTTGTTCCTTAGGTTTGAATCCTGCCCCTCCTGCCAAAGAACTCAGCCCTGGATACATGGAGGCGACCGTGTTCTCCGCAACCTTGTGAGCCGGCCAGCGTAAGAGAGGGCAACCAGCCCGGGGATTTGAACCCAGAGCTCTTGGAGCCCAACCGAAGCACATACCTGTTTCTTCTCTTGCTTCCCTGGGTTCACTCCTGCTCAGCTTTAAGACTTAGAAGTGCCTGTTTAAAAATAGAAGGAAAAGAAGGCCATTCTTTAGTACCAAGTTGGTAGGATACCCACGTGCAAGCTGGTCACAGAAGTTCCTTTGTGGGGAGCTAGAGACCAGGGAAAAGGGCTGAATGACTAAAGTCTGACACGGAGCCCCAAGTTTGTCATATCAAGCATTTGTACATGTGTAGCCATAAAGAATCCACCCTTTATCATGGTTCCAGGGTTGAATGACTGTAATATAGTGGTTAAGAGTGTTGGGCTAGTATCAGGAAGAAGACCCAAGTACATAAGAACAGCCCTGCTGGATCAGACCAGTGGCCCATCTAGTCCTGCATCCTGTCTCACACAGTGGCTAACAGTTCCTCTGAAGGGCCAACAACAGGGCATAGAGGCCAAGGCCTTCATAAGAACATCAGAAGAGCCCTCCTGGATCAGACCAGTGGCCCATCTAGTCCAGCATCCTGTCTCACACAGGGGCCAGCCACTTCCTTTGGAGGGCCAGCAAGAGGGCAGAGAGGCCGAGGCCTTCCCCTGATGTTGCCTCCTGGCTGTGGGATTTGGAGGCTTAGTGCCTCTGAATGTGGCGGTTCCCCTCAGTCACCATGGCTAGTAGCCACTGGTAGACTGATCCTCCATGGATTTAATTCCCTTTTAAAACTGTCTATGCCTGTGGCCATCATGACATCCTGTGGCAGCGAATCCCACAATTTAATCACTCTCTGTGTGAAGCCGCCCTAAGCCTGTCCGTGGGGAGGGCGGGATATAAGTGTAATGATAACCCAGTTATGTTGTTGTTCAGTCGCACAGTCGAGTCCGACTCTTCGCGACCCCATGGACAAGATCACGCCAGGCCCTCCTGTCTTCCGCCGTCCTCTGAAGTTGGCTCAATTTCATGTTCGTTGCATCGATGACACTGTCTAGCCATCTCATCCTTTGCCATCCCCATCTTCTTTGACCTTCAGTCTTTCCCAGCATCAGGGCCTTCTTCTCCAGTGAGTGCTCCCGTCTCATTGGGTGGCCAAAGTCTTTGAGCTTCAGTTTCATTATCTGGCCTTCCAGGGAACAGTCAGGGTTGATTTCTTTTAGGATTGACTGATTTGATCTTCTTGCAGTCCAAGGGACTCTCAAGAGTCTTCTCCAGCACTATAGTTCAAAAGCATCTATTCTTCAGCGCTCGGCCTTCCTTATAGTCCAACTCTCGCAGCCATACATGACTACTGGGAATACCATTGCTTTGACCATGCGGACTTTTGTTGGCAGGTTGATGTCTCTACTTTCTATCATGCTGTTAAGGTTCGCCATCGCTTTCCTCCCAAGGAGCAGGCGTCTTTTAATTCCATGGCTGCTGTCACAGTCTGCAGTGATTTGGGATCCCAGGAACGTGAAGTCTGTCACTACTTCCACGACTTCCCCTTCTATTTGCCAAGGAGTGATGGGGCCGGATGAAATGACCTTGTTTTTTTTGATGTTGAGCTTCAAGCCCACTTTTGCGCTCTCCTCTTTTACCCTGAGCAAGAGGCTCTTGAGGTCGTCTTCACTTTCTGCCATTAGAGTGGTATCGTCTGCATATCTGAGGTGGTTGATCTTTTCCCCAGCAATCTTAATTTATAAGATGGCTGGGAAAAAGATTATAAGGTTATAACCAGGGATAAATGCAAGGTATTGTGTTGCAAGTCAAACTCTGATAAAACCAGGGATGAGATCCAAGTGCAGAAAGGACCTACATGCCAAGCGAATTCTCTGCCACTGAGCCACAGCCCCTGACATTCTTGAACAGCTGCCTTATACTAAATTAGTCCATCAGTCCATCAAGTTCAGCCTTGTCTAAGACTGGCAGCAGCTCTCCAGGGTCTCAGGTTGAGGTCTTTCCCATCACCTCCCACCTGGTCCTTTTAACTGGAAATGTTGGAGACTGATCCTGGGACCTCCTGCCTGCCAAGCAGAGGCTCTGCCACTGAGCCACAGTCTCTCTTTTCAGCTCTCCAGGGTCTCAGGCAGAGGTCATTCACACCACCTACTGCCTGGTCCTTTTAGCTGGAGATGCCGGGGATTGAACCTGGGACCTTCTACATGCCAAGCAGAGGCTCTACCACTGAGCCATGGCCCCCTCTTGATTCTGGGTGCCCATGAAACAATCGTACAGTTGTGCCCTGAGAGCTCTGCTCTGCTGGTGTTTGCTCCGGTCTTTCGCTCCTTCCAGTTCATACGGTTGGCAGAGAGCACACCTCTGGCTTGTTGGCAGCTCTGCAGACACCTGGATCCCGATGGTTTTGGGGCGCGCCAGGAGGGCTTGTTGAGCTGCAGCCTGACAGCTCTGTTGAAAAAGAAAAACAGCGCTTGGCCGGAAGCAGGCAGGGAAACAATGCCTGGCATCTTGCTGCCGAGAAGCCGCGTGCTGGCCCCCCCCACCCTCACGGCCGCCAGTTGTGGAAGCGGCTGACCGGCGCATGGTGATGTGGGCACATCTTCATGATGCTGCCTACCCATATGCAGAACCAGGGGTCATTCCGCAGAAAAAGAGGTGCAGGGACTCATTAGCATAACCCATTAGCATAACTTATTTGCATATGCCACACCCCCTGGCATCACCAGAAGTGTGTCAGAAGGTAACACCCACCGCTCAGGCTCCACTGGACTGTTTTGGATTGCTAGCCATTGGGGGGAGGGGAAACGTGCAGATCTGTCCTCGCAGAGGAGGGAGAGCTTGTACCGGAATAAAACTTGGTCTTGAAGGTGCCACTGGACTGTTTTGGACCGGGGGGCTGGGAGGGGGCTCTGAAACTTACCTGGCTGCTTCTTGCTCTGACTGAGGGCTGCTGGGAGCAGGGGGCGGGGCTTGTTGCATGTGCCCGCCCCCGGGCTCTTTACTGCCGGAGCTCTGCTCCCGTGCGCTCTTGCAGGAAATGTCCCCTGCCGCCGGGCCTTCGGTTGAGGACAGCAACGGGGGTAACCTTTGGCACTCTCACACAACCCCCCCCACCCCTTCTAACCCCCACTCCCCATGGAGTCTGGGGTGCAGGAGTTTCCACCGCCATCGTGTATATATGCTGTATTTCTGCCACTTTGATAATGTTGTTTTATGTATAGGTATTTGTCGGCTTGTTTTCATTTATTTTGATCTGAGATCGTACATTATCCTGTTGTAAGCCGCCCTGAGCCCTACTTGTAGGGAAGGGCGGCCTAGCAAATACAATTAATTAATTAATCGATTAATTAATTAAATAAATCTGGCACTCTCCTATATTCTCCCCATCCCTCGTAACCCTTTCCCTCAAGGAAGCTGGGGTGCTGAATTCTCCCCCCCGCCATCTTGTGTATGTTTTTTGTTCTACTTACCGATCTGTTTTTAGGTAGTTTTAATCTCGGTTTTAACTTAAAGAACTTTGTATACTATTTTGTGGTAAGCCACCCTGGACCCTACTTGTAGGGAAGGGCGGCCTAGTAAATCAAATTCAATAAATAAATAAATACATAAATAAATTGAGCTATCTGCATTTATTTATTTCATCCTGCTTTTCTTCTCCATTGGAACTCAAAGTGGCTTTTTAGAACATTGTTCCCTTCGCCTCTGTTTTCTCACAACAGCCGTATGAGGTAGGCTGGGCAGAGCGTTTGTGATGGGCCAGAGGTCATCTTCTGGGCATGGGAGTCACTGGGGGTGTGGGGGGAGAGGGATTTGTGGATTTCCTGCATCGTGCAGGGGGTTAGACTAGATGACCCTGGAGGTCCCTTCCAACTCTATGATGCTTCTATTCTATTCTATAAGTGAGCTTCCACAATAGAGGTGGGAATTCGAACCCGGGTCCCCCAGAGTCCTAGTCCACCACTCTATCCACTTCACCACATTGGCTCTCACAGTCCAGGGCACTTTGCGGAAGTGAGTTTGAATCTGTTCCTGCAGCAATGTGCCCAGTGTGAAATTCCTGGAGATTTGGGGGTGGAGTCTGGGGAGGGCGGAGTTTGAGGAGGGGGGAGGAGGGGAGGGAGCTCAGTGTGGTATAATGTCATAGAGTCCACCCTTCAAAGGAAGAAGAAGAAGAAGAAGAGATTGGATTTATACCCCGCCCTTCACTACCCCAAAGGAGTCTCAGAGTGGCTTACAAACTCCTTTCCCTTCCCCTCCCCACAACAGACACCCTGGGAGGCAGGTGGGGCTGAGAGAGCTCTGAGAAATGGCTCTTTTTCAAGGACAGCTCTTATCAGAACTACGGCTTGCCCAAGGTCATCCAGCCAGGTGCAAGTGGAGGAGTGGGGGATCAAACCCGGTTCTCCCAGATTAGAGTCCGCACACTTAACCACTTCACCAAACCGGCTCTCACACCAAAGTGGCTTAGGAGCCATTTTCTCCAGAGGACCTGATCTCTGTTGTCTGGAGAGCAGTTGTAATTCCAGGAGATCTCCAGGAGTTACAATTGGGGGAGGGCAACCGTAGTCTGGACACACTGCCCCTACACCCCCACGGGTCCCTTGGCAGAGGTAACTTCATGAGACTGGCCAAGAAAAGAGCAAGAGTCCAGTAGCACCTTCAAGACTAACAAAATTGGTGGCTGGTGGCAGCCGCTGCCAAAGTAACAGTTTTAAAAAACCTGCACAGACAATCAAACCTCCAAGAGCCAATCAGAAGCCTAGATGGGCAAAAGCCCCACCTGGCCCGGCCCACTTTCTGGAAACATCTGGCAGCTGTCAGGAAAGCTGTCGGTGGGCGCATGGCCCCCACGGGTAACACATTGGGGACGCCTGTCCTAGACTATAAAGGGACAGTGGAGAATAGACGAGAGGCAAGCAGACAGAAGGATTTGCCGCACTCACCCCACTGGTTCTCCTCTGTGCCTCCCCCACCCAGGACAGATGTCCTAATTACAAGAGACATTGAGCAGGTAGAAAAAGAAGTACTTTTCTCCCTTTCTCACAAGATGAGAACTTGTGGGCACTCCATGAAATTGCTGAGCGGTCGGGTTAGAACGGATGAAAGGGAGTCCTTCTTCACCCAAAGAGCGATGAACACATGGAATTCACTGCCACAGGAGGTGGCGGCGGCTACAAGCATGGACGGCTTCAAGAGGGAATTGGATAAGCATATGGAGCAGAGGCTCTTAGCCACAAGGTATAGATAGGGACTCTGGGGCAAGTGATGCTCTGTCATCTTGGTGCTTGGGGGGGTCAACAGTGGGAGGGCTTCTGGTGTCCTGGCCCCACGGCTGGACCTCCTGATGGCACCTGGTATCTTTGGCCACTGTGTGACGCAGAGTGTTGGACTGGATAGGCCATTGGCCTGATCCAACATGGCTTCTCTTAAGTTCTTGTGTCTGGGGCAAGGGATGCTCTGTATTCTTGGTGCTTGTAGGGGGTGTTGGACTGGATGGGCCATTGGCCTGATCCAACATCGGCTTCTCTTATGTCCTTATGTTGCATTGTGCTTGGCTTCCAACATGCGCAACATCTTTCGGATGAGAACCTGGCTGTCTCCTAAAGAGATGCACTCAATGCGTACATAATCCTGTTTGTGATTCACTGGTTTGATACAAGATGGAGTTTCTTGAACCCCCTGGCTTCATGGGGACCGATTGTGGATCCCAGCATGGAGGGGGTCTTCTTGGGGTAACATATCTGTCAGCCAAGTACAAACTCTTAACTCACGGGAGAATATGCTTCTGCTTAAAGGGAAAGTTGGAAGTTCGACCTCAGTGGCTTCCCCTGTGGAATACGCCGTCCAGCAAGGGCTTTCAAAAGTCATCATTCCATTATTTTTCTCAAAAAAAAAATCTCTGGGGTGCTCGTAAATATATACTTCGCTTTCCTGTACAGAAGGGCAGAGTAAGAAATTCCAGTTAATTGTTAATATTTCTAATGGCGTGAACGGCAGATGATTTAGAGGGGGAGGAAGGGAGCGCACATATTTCAGGATTATAAAGAACCCGAAGGATGTCATATTCCTTTTAGGAGTGGATTAGTTACAGAAATTCCCAGCGACGCTTTTCACGCCAAGCCAGCGAGTGGGTCCATTTGGCTTCCACCTGCAACAATCCATTTTCTCGTTCACAGCAGCCTTCCAGCTTCGAAAAGAAGAGCCAGGCCCGAAGATAACTATATTACTTATTCTCAGCCTCGGCATTAAGACCCCGTTATTCATTGATCCATAGTTTATGAGTTAGTGTTCAATTTGTCATTCAAGCCTGAATGACGAACAGAGCAGAACAGATAGGATTGCAGATCATATCTGTTGTATCAGGCGTTTCTAACCGGGGGTTGTCAATTAATTACAGAATTTTGGAGGATGAATCATTTGCCTTTTAAGGGATCCATCGATTCGCCATGTGAGTAATTTTCAAGTCTTCTCCGAGTTGTTAAAAACTTCTGGGCTGCTCATTCTTCTGCCGTAGGACTCCCAGGTGCAAGGACAAAAGCAAGGGCGGTGTAGCGGTTAGCGGGATGGATGAGGATCTAAGTTCGAATCCCAACTCTGCCATGGAATCCGGCTGGGTGAAGTTGGGCCAGTCACATGCCCTCAGCTGAACCTACCTCACAGGGTTGTTGGGAGAAGAAAAAGACATCTTCTTAACTGAAGATGCTGCTGGGGATTGAACCTGGGACCTTCGGCACGCCAAGCAGATGCTCTTCCACTGGGCCACGGCCCCTCCTGGAAAAATGCAGGGCCGTCAGATTAGAGTGTTCACAAGCTAGCCGAGCCGCCTGTTTTGGAAGCACTTCACAGAGTGGAGCTCACTGAATTGTCAAACAGAGGATTTATGAAACATTTCTGCTGTGGAATTTGCCCTGAAGAAGAGCCCAGAAATGGGTGGGAAGCTGTGGATGTGCTATTAATAGAAGTGGGGAAAGAATGTGGCCTTGAAGAAGAAGAAGAAGAAAAAGAAGAGATTGGATTTATACCCCACCCTTTACTACCCAAGGGAGTCTCAGAGCGGCTTACAAAGTCCTTTCCCTTCCCCTCCCCACAACAGACACCCTGTGGGGTAGGTGGGGCTGAGAGAGCTCTTGACAGAAACCACTCTTTTTCAAGAACAGCTCTGATAGAACTATGGCTTGCCCAAGGTCATTCAGCAGGTGCAAGTGGAGGAGTGGGGAATCAAGCCTGGTTCTCCCAGATTAGAGTCCGCGCACTTAACCACGACACCAAACAGACGCTTACAACATAAAGAGGAAGGACTGGCACACAGAACTTTGAACGGATGAAGAGGTTGACAGAAGTTCAGAGTGACCATATGGACAGTTCTTTGACCTAAGCACTATATTCATTAAAGAGGAATTATATGCACTGTAAAATTATTTTGGTATCCATCAACATTAAAAATCTTTATAGGGTTTAAGTAATATAACTGAATTGCATAGAAATTTACATAAAATAAGTTCTTAGTAACCAGGGCTTTTCCCCCTGGGGGAATATGCCGGAACGAAATTCCGGAACCTCTTTGTGGAAACAAAATTCTCAAAAAAAACTATTGTTTATCAAAATTGTTGGACCTCCCTTCACAGTCTTTAATCCAACAAAGTATGTTAAAACATGGTTGCTTCAAGGTCATCATTCAGCGCCAGGCACCAAAAGCAAGACCCGAAAAAGAACTGAGGCCCCGTTCACATGGTAAATTTGCCGCGGGAGAGCCACGAATGTTGGGCGGATTTTCCAGGCGCAATCACACCGCAACATCTGGCAGGTGTAGCGCACTCATTTTATTTATTTATTTATTTTCATTACACTTATACCCCGCCATTCCCGCGAACGGGCTCACGGTCAACCCGTGGAGTGCTGCCGAAAATGCACGGTTAAAAAATACCTCACTGAAAGTAGTGGCAAATGGTTTGCCACGGGCTGCTGACGGACTCTGTCTGTGTGATCGCGCCACCGTGGCTTTTCCCCTCTGGCCATCTTCGGTGAAGCACACGTGCTGAGGGACAGAACCGTGGTTTGCCGCCAATGCGTCTGATTGCATTGTCACGGGTCTAATTGCGTCACTGCAAATAGCCACGCCTCCTCCCCGAGTTTTCCGGCACGTGTGACCGGGGCCTGAGGAAGTTGGTGACATGTCTAAAGTTTGGACATGTATTCTCTGTGTCAAGGTGAGAAGAAAAATGGTAGGCGGGTAATTTATATCTACTCAGGAAGGTGGGATAGGTCTGTACCCCACTACAACCCTACTCCACCTTCCTGAGTAGATATAAATTACCTGCTTACCATTTTTTCCCTTCTCACCTTGAGACAGAGAGTCCTCCATCTTTCTGTGTTATACCTCTGAGAATGCCAGGCACAGCTACTGGTGAAACGTCAGGTCCTACAGTGCCAAGACCAAGGCCAGACAACCCGGAAAATCTACAACAGCTAATTCTATCAGGCCTTTAGGATATCCTGAAGGAAGGCTCGGAGGACGGAGAAGCAAGAGGAGGCGATTAAAGGAGCTGTTTGCCGGACTCAGCTGCACCAATGTGCTGCTTCTAGGCGGAGGGCAAAGTGTGCGTCCAGTAAATGTCTCTGTTCAGGCAGCTGCTTGGCGGATGCTCACAGGACAGTTCTTTTATTTGCACGGGAGGAGAGAGAGCAGAACAGACTGATTTATGATTTTTAACAAGCACTGGTGAGCAAGGGAATGATCCCGAGAGACGTGGAGAGAAGAGGCGGTGCGATTCATCCTCGTTCAGGTTCTAGTGCTCCTGATCTGAAGCCCAGCAAAGGGATTACACAACGGAGAAGAGAGCTGTCCCCGCAGAGACTTTTGGACATGGGCCCACGACATCTAAATATTTAAAGCCCGCTGGGGACCAGAGGATTGGAAGAAAGGGCCTAATGAGGAATAATGGAAATCCGCTTAAGAGAGACACAGACCTGTCCACCTGGAAAGAAGTAAGGCAGTTCAGAGGCTGTGGATGAGGACCCTTTCCACGGAGCAGGCAAAAGTTATGCTCTCACAAAGGTCAAGGCCACTCTGCTGGCTAGGAAGTAGTCACTGAAGGGCCGTTTCTAAAACGGCCAAGCTCAGTCAGGGCTGGCTTGAGAGCCAGTTTGGTATGAGAGCCAGTTTGTGTAAGAGCCAATTTGGTATGAGAGCCAGTTTGGTATGAGAGCCAGTTTGGTATATGAGAGCCAGTTTGGTGTAAGAGCCAGTTTGGTATGAGAGCCAGTTTGGCATGAGAGCCAGTTTGGTGTCATGGTTAAGTGTGCGGACTCTAATCTGGGAGAACCAGGTTTGATTCCCCACTCCTCCACTTGCACCTGGCTGGATGACCTTGGGCAAGCCGTAGTTCTGATAAGAGCTGTTCCTTGAAAAAGAGCAGTTTCTGTCAAGAGCTCTCTCAGCCCCACCTACCTACTTCTTCAGATATTTGGTAAGTGAAGATGTGTGCATGCACACAAATACCCAGCATTAAACTTGGTAGGTCTTAAAGGTGCCACTGGACTCAAACTGTTCTTTTGTTTCAGGCCAACATGGCTACCCAGCTGAATCTATACTAACTACAGGCAATGCCTCAGGAAATGCACACCATGGGCTTTATGAAGCCAGATTGCCTTCACCTGTCTCTGGAGAGAAGGAAGGCACCAGCTCCTTAGCCAAAGCCTGGGATGTAGGGTTTTCCAGGTCTTACTTGGCTGCTGGCGGGGGTGCGCCAGGAACGTCTGCCGCATGTGCTTTGTGTGTGCCACAATGACATCACTTGGAAGTGATGTCATTGCAGCGGGCATGCTGTGCAGGGGACTGTTACCTGAACTCCTCTAAGGATGGTTCCGGGAGCCCAAATCGACTGAATTACAGCCACGGACTTTTGCGTGAGTTCTAGTCCCGTGTATCCAGAGGTCAGATTGGCCCCGAACGCTCGCTATTTTCCAGGAAAATCTAGACAACACTCTAGATTTTATGAATAAATGTTGCCTTTACTAAAGCAGTTTCTTCAGACATACAAAAACAGATACATACAAGATTCGCACAAGCTCCTTAGTTACAATAGGAAATAAACACATCAGCATAGAAAATAACAAAAGCATCAAATAAGGGGGATGACACTATAGGTATACCGTCATACTTATCTGAGGTCTGCTGAGAAGAAATCTCTTAGGAAAGAAGGGCAGCTAAAAGCATCAACTGGTGGACTCTAAAAACACACAGGCTGGACCAGCCGAGCCACGTGTGCGTTCCCTGGTCGCGACTCTGGGGAACTTAGAGGGAGAGTCACCTGAAGCACCTTAGTGCACGTTACGGGAGGGGAGGGAAGAGCAGCAGAGAGGGGCAAGAGAGAGAGAAACAAAGCCATGTTTCTCTTTTTAAAAGCTATGTTTTGGGGCTGGCTTTACCTGCCATAAATCCTCTCGGTCTGTCCTCTATCCTATGGCTATAGGTCCAAAGGGGGTGACGTCCTAATGCAGGGGAAGGGGGCAATATGCAGATATTCTATCCTACATCAAAGCGGGGGCCATGTGGTGAGGTGTGAACCTCCGTTTCCATTGGCAACCTTTGGAGTAGAGATGAGCCCGGTCCTCAGAGCAATAAACAGTATTGTCTTTTGATGCCCAAACCAGATAGCAGAGCGAGGTGCGTGGGTTCCCACAGATCAACAATGGTGGGAAGGCTGTGTTCTCTAAGGGTCCAAGTTGGGTGTAATGGCGCTGGGTCTCCTCTGTCCCGAGGCATTATGGGGGAAATTCCAGGGAAGCACATGGTCTGTAGAAGCAGCAGGCAGCACAGGTCTTGTCTATTCATAAGCAAGCATGAGATGCAAGGCAGAGCTGCACAAACAACAGTAATCCCTGAGTCCCCAATGCACAGATATACAGACATGAAACCCACACAGGCAGCATCAACACAATACAGAAATGCAAACACAAGCACCCATAGTAACAGTACGCTCTACCGTCTGGGAAAAAACCCCCCTCTATGGTCATCACCATAGAGTTTTAACCCAAATGCTAGAGTGTCCCTGCCTGCCTCTGCCCGGTGCGATGATGTCACCCAGAGGTGACAGGGCTCTTCAGGGGTGGGGCTTCCCCAGCCGGCCAGTTGGCTGTCATTTGATTGCCCCCCCAAAAAGCGGGGGAACCCCCGCCCCCATTGGGAGGATGGGAGCCCGACTGGGATGGGAAAAAATGTCAGGATCCAGGAAGTGGCTGTGCCTCCTAGCACGAGCTGGCTGCTGCTTTCTGTCATGAGGGCCAGGTTCGAGTCCAGCGGAACCGTAAAGACCAACAAGGTTTCCGGGGGAGGGGCCAGGGCCAGTTTCGGATGGCTTGGAGCATGTTGATGCCTCTGCAGGGACTTGGCTGGATCCCCGCTATCAGGAGATAACTGGGCATTTGCCCCTGGGCTCTCCTGGCCAGCAGCCTGGGTAGGGTTGCCAGTTCTCAGTTGGGAAATTCCTGGAGATTTAGGGGGTGGGGCTTAGGAGGGGGGTTTTGGAAAGGGACGGACCTCAGCAGGGTATTGTGTGGGGCTGCCAACCTCCAAGTGGTCAAAGTCCACCACAGGTGGATGTGCAGCGTATGCAAGTATGCAAACCACAGGAAAAACAACAACAACAACACTGTACAAATAAGAGAATTAGACAACACATTGTGTCCTTAAAGTGAATTAGTATTTCCTTTTACAGTCCTTTTCTGTGAAAAAAGGACTGTAAAAGGAAATATTCCTTTTAAGGAACGATTTGCTGTCTAATGCTCTTATATGTACAGTGTTGTTTCCCCCCAGTGGTTCGCCAACCTCCAAGTGGTTGGCTGGAGATCTCCTAGAATTCCAGCTAGTCTCCAGACCAGTGTTCCCTCTAAGCTGAGTTAGTGTGAGCCAGCTCCCAGATTTTTAGCCTCTGGCTCACACATTTTTGTCTTAGCTCAGGAAGGAGGGCTCCACAGCAAACTAATTTATGCAGGAGCCAAATTGCTCGCTCACAACTTTAATGCCAGCAGCTCACCAAGTAAGATTTTTGCTCACAAGACTCTACATCTTAGAGGGAACATTGCTCCAGATTACAGAGATCGGTTCCCCTGGAGAGAATGGCCGCTTTGGAGGATGGGACTGTACGGCATTGTAACCCCACCGAAGCCCCTCCCCTCCCTAAGCCCCGCCCTCCCCAGGCTCCACCCCCACTATCTCCAGGCATTTCCAAACAACCCAGAGCTGGCAAACCCCGATCCCATGCCTCGGGCGAGCTTTCCGTTCTCTTGGTGGGTATCACCACCCCGCTTATCCTGGAATGCAAACTTCAGAGGAGCTGTCAGACTCGGGCTTGCCCTATCCTGCGTTTCCTATATCTGCTGTATCAGCTGCCTGATCCCTGTACCCAGGGGTCATTTCGTAGAAAAAGAGGTGCAGGAGCTCATTAGCATAACTTATTAGCATCATTTATTTGCATATGCCACACCCCCTGACATCACCGGAAGTGTGTCAGAAGGCAACACTCGCCGGTCAGGCTCCACTGGACTGTTTTGGATTGCTAGCTATTTGGGGGGGGGGGAGGTGCAGATCGGCC
>NW_015166461.1:506826-509236 GCF_001447785.1 Gekko japonicus | reverse complement strand
GCACGTGAAGGCGGGCTGGGGGGGGGGGCTCTGCAACTTACCTGTCTGCTTCTTGTTCCTTGTGGCCTGACTGAGGGCTGCTGGGAGCAGGGGGGGGCTTGTTGCATGTGCCCGCCCCCTGGGCTCCTTACTGCCGGAGCTCCGCTCCTGTGCGCTCCCGCAGGAAATGACCCCTGCCTGTACCCCTTTCCCTATGTCCTGCTGCTAAGCCCATCTGGTTTTCGGTTTATTGCTTATTGCTTGCCCTCACTGACGTGGCATTCCTAAGTGAGACTGTCTGTACAATTAGGGAGGCAACGCATGAGTAACTCTTCTCCAAATGGCACCTCCAGGAACTTTCACACGAGAGTCGTCCTTGAAGAGATAAGACTTTTGAATGGCTAGCTGAGCCGATGTATCTGTCATGGTTGTTAGTATTGTTTATGTGTGTGTGATGTATGCTTGGAATGTGGGTTTCAGTTATATGCCAGGTCCCCGCTTTCGCCCCTCAGTCCTGACAAAAGGTTCAACTCCTTAGCATCTCAAATCTCCTCAATAAACTTTCCTTCAAGAAAGCCTGTGTGGAGGGTGATTTGACTGGGACCCTGACGGGAGCCTACCTATACGTGCCAAAACGAGAGTGGTGTGGATCTGGCTTCAATTACCATGGCCCTCGGAATTGCTTCCCATTATCCCGGGGGCCGTCATATTTGAGGGTAAGTCTATCTAGGATTGCCAACTTCCAGGCAGGGCCTGGAGATCTCCCAGGATTACATCTGGTCTCCAAACAACCACGATTGGTCCCCCTGGAGAAAAGGGCTGCTTTGGAGGGTGGACTATGGCGTTCTACCCGGCAGAATCGATCGTAATTCCAGGGGATCTCCAGGGCCCACCTGGAGTTTTGCAGTGCATGATGTAATCATGTGAAGGAAAAACAACACCACTGTAACCGTAGCGCTAGAGCTATTCAGTAAATCTAATACACATAAACCATGTTTTAAAGTCATTCTGATATGATGTTTCGATCAATAATCTACCAACTATCAGAATCATTTAACAATCCAGGGCTATTTTTGGGCAGGAACGCACAGGAGCGGAGTTCCGGCTGGCTCCCGAGTTGGCCACGCCCAGCAGGAACTCATTAGCATAATAGGCCACACCCAACAGCAGAAACTCATTAGGATTGGCTACATTCGGGGTGTGTGGCCTAACATGCAAAGGAGTCCCTGCTACAAAAAAAGCCCAGGGTTTTTTTTTGGTAAACAAAGTTTTATTATTTTCCAGTCGTAGGTATTCAACATTTATCCATTAAAACTTTAAAATGAAAAATACATAAACGATTACTTACCCTACAATCCATACACCTTCCCCCCTCCTGTGGCTTCCCGCAATGCTTTCACCCCCTTCCCCTTACTTATATATATTTCATCAGTTGCTAATATCATATTTCTAATCACTTTAAAAGATAACATCTTTTTACTTAATATTGTTCTAAACACAGTAAATTTTTTGTCACATCCCAGTTCTTTTCCAGATAGTTCTTAAAGTCCTTCCATTCTTCCAAATATTCTTCGTCTTCTTTGTTGTTCAATTTCTTAGTAATTTTATCCATTTCTGCCATGAACAGAACTTTATGTATCCAGTCCTCAATCTCTGGTACTTTTTCAAGTTTCCAATATTGTGCATATAACATTCTTGCTGTCGTTATTAAGTACCAGAATAAGGTTTTTTTCCCCCACATTTACTTCTTCCATTTTTAGTCCCAAAAGCAGAATTTCCGGTGCTTTTTTAAAAGAGCATTGTAGTATTTTCTGCATTTCGCTATGGATTTTCGTCCAAAAGTCCACAGCTTTTTCACAAGTCCACCACATATGGTAAAATGAGCCTTCATGTTTTTTACATTTCCAACATTTATTAGACATATTTTGGTTCATATTTGCTATTTTTTGGGGGGTCATGTACCATCTATACATCATTTTATAACAATTTTCTCTAACATTGGTACAGGTCGATATTTTAATAGAATTTTTCCACAAATATTCCCAAGAGTCAATCGTCACATCTTTGTTCATATTAATTGCCCACTTTAACATTTGCTCTTTAACTGTCTCATCTTCCGTATACCATTTTAATAAAATTTTATACATATTTGAAATCTTTTTTCCCCCTCCTCTTTCCCAAATGCTCTCTATTTCATTTTTCTCCTCTGTAAATCCATAATTTTTTTTATCTGTCTTAAACAAATCATAAATCTGCATATATCTTAACCATTCATAGTTAAAGTCAAGTTCGTTCTGCTTTTTCATTACCCATTCTGTTCCCTCTTTTTTGATTAAGTCTCTGTATGGCAACCAGCCTTTACCTTGCTGTCTTGAGTAAGGTGTTAAAACTTCCTCTGGTACAATCCAGAGTGGCCTTACATCACGAAAAA
>NW_015166461.1:503095-503218 GCF_001447785.1 Gekko japonicus | reverse complement strand
TATGTTTTTTTCCTGGATTTCTTCCAATTGCTTCAGATGTATTTGAGTTTGCTTTTCCATTTGTGCTTCCAGTTGTTTGACTATCTGGGTCTCTAGTTGTTTTTCTATCTGCACTCCCATGTT
>NW_015166461.1:477494-502670 GCF_001447785.1 Gekko japonicus | reverse complement strand
AACTTCCTCTTTGTTTAGATCGGAACCCTTTCTCCGCAACACCAACCTCCCTCTTCCCGCGGTAAACTTCGTCAGTTTCGGTTTTCAGCTGTGCGCTTATCTCTTCTACCACCACAGGAATGATCAACAATAAAGTTTTTCTCACTTTAAAAGCCTTCAATCAGTTCGTATCTTGTCCGGAATCGAATCACTGGGATTATTAATTGACTATCCGCTTGACCGCGTGTTTCAAATTAGTTCATAGCTTAGTTCAGGTAAGCGGTACGTTTTTGTTATCTCTCACGATCAAATCGGGTTATGCATTGCTTCTTTTCACTTACAAGTAGTTTCCCATCTTCAAGAAGTCGGCTGACGACGAATTTATGCCGGGTACCCGGCTCGAACGGCCCCTGGAGAGTTGCTCGGCAATTGCCCTCTTCGCGGGAGGAGATCAAAGCTCGATTCAGCTTCTTCCGAAGCTCAATCTTGCCAATCTCACACTCCCTCTTGGGTGCTGCTGCCTGCTTGTCCCCCCCCTCTCTGGGGAGCGATGCGTTGGGCTGAAAACAGCCCAAACTGTCAGAAGAGGCCGTCGCCCACTCAGCACGATCGCGGAACGCGTTAATGCGCCATCTTAGCTCGACCGGAAGCCCCACCCCCCCAAAAAAGCCCAGGGTTTTGACAACAAAGTAAACAGAATAAGAAGCAAAAGGTGGGTGTGGCTGGATGACCACACTTTTGGTAACATGGGTGTGTGTGGCCTAATATGCCAATGAGCTGTGCTATCACGGATGTGGCCTAATATGCTAATGAGTTTCTGCTGTTGGGTGTGGCCTATTGTTCTAATGAGTTCCTGCTGGGCTTTTTCTACCAAAAAAGCCCTGTAACAATCAATATCTCATGTGACGACATCAAAGTTGCGGAAATCAGAGTACAACAAAAGAAGAAGCATTAACTCATTTGTCAATCAGTGTCCCTTTGAACAGCATGGAAGTGTAATATTCTCCATACAGAATGGAAATCTGGGTATAGCAGAAGGATTCACACCAGGATCATGGGATACATGTTCTCTCGTTTCGACTATCTTCTTCAGCGATGCGAACGGCGGCAAGTTGCAACTCACGAATAATGATTTCTGCACCTCCTTTCAGTTCCACGATAGAAAATGGCGACCAGCCTCGTCGTTTGGTTTATGTTACTTCAAAATCTGGGCACCATTACACAGCTTCAGGTCAAAATCAATCAGGGTATTATAACGATGGTATAGCACAGAGGATCGGGGCCGTCTGGAGCTGGCCATAAAGATACCAAAGGAAATAGCTGTGAGGAGGGACATCATAAACTATCACCTCATCCCCTCTCCTGTAGCCCTGAAACTGAAAATGTGTGTGTGTGTGGGGGGGGAAGAATCAATTTTTATGGCTAGACGGAACCCTTTATAGCTTCCCTTAATTTATTACGAAGCCCGAAGAGAATCACATGGGAGAGAGAATGCTTCCCGAGTCCGGCTTTCTCTGGTTAGGGGATGGAGTGAGTTATGCAGGGAAGGAACAGGACTGAATGCCATCGACTGACCTCATCCAAGGGATTTCACAGGAGTGGGGAGGCGGGGGGTTAGCGGAGGGAGGGTGCCGCCTTTGCCAGGCTGTGTGTCTCAAGGACAGGGGCGGCTCTGTGACAGGCAGGCCTTTCTCCTTGGGATCTGGCTCTCACCCATCAAGCCGCCTGGCTGTGAACCTCACTGTTTTGGAATCAGGGGTCTCAGTTCCTGGTCCTTTGGGTCAGGGGTCCACGACCTTTTCCAGCCTCTGGACCCTTTTGGGATTCTGACCCAGTGGGGTGGGTGCAGCCACAAAACAGCCCCTGCAAAATTAGGGTCGCCAAGTTTTAGGTGTGGCCTGGGGATCACCCAGAATTAGAACTCATCTCCAGGCGACAGACATCAGTTCCCCTGGGGAACATGGCTGCTTTGGTGGGGTGGACTCTATTAGGGTTGCCAGGCCCCCAGGGAGGGCAGGGGTTCCCCCACTTTTGCGGGCCACTTTCCACCGCTGGCTGGTTGGAAACCCGCCCTGCAAATGCCCCTGCCGTGACATCCTCGTGTTGCTGACGTCGGGGGCGGGGGGTAGACTCTCTAGTTTTGGGGCAAAACTCTATTCTAAAGTTGGGCCCAAACCATAGAGTTTCCCCCCAAAACTAGAGCGTCACCCTGGCATCGGCAATGTGATGATGTCACTTCTGACTGCCACCACTGCGGCCCGCGTGACATAAGATCCCGGAAGGGACACTGGAGCCCCCTGCTGGCAGCCAGCTAGGACCTGGTAACCCTAAATTATATCCTACTTAGGTCCCGCCCCTCCCCCAACCCTGCTCAGGGGAGGGAGAGCTTGTACCTGAATAAAACTTGGTCTTAAAGGTGCCACTGGACTTTTTTGGACGGGGGGGGGGCTCTGCCACTTACCTGACTGCTTCTTGCTCCTTGTGGCCCAACTGAGGGCTGCTGGGAGCAGGGGGCGGGGCTTGTTGCATTTGCCCACCCCCTGGGCTCCTTACTGCTGGAGCTCCGCTCCTGTGCGCTCCTCCAGGAAATGTCCCCTGGGTATTTCCCAACCCAGAGCCGGCAACCCTATACAAAATGGCTGCTGCAGGTGTCAGAGCCCGCCACAAAATGGCTGCCACAGTTTACCTTCAGTCACATGGTGAAGATCTTTCTGCTGTGATGGCAGCTGCTGAGTCCCGACAAAGCAATGTTTTTAGGAATCTGCGCAGCTAATCAAGCCTCCAGTGGCCAATCAGAAGCATTGCTGGACAAAAGCCCTACGTAGCCCTGCCCTCCCTCTGAAAATACTTGGCAGGCTGAAGGAAAGAGTGTTGGGTGGGTGCCATGGTGGCCATGTGCACCAGGTTGCGGAGCCCTGCGTTAGGTCATGAACTGGTTCTGTATCACGGAGGGCATCAGCAGTAGAGGCTGCAGGGACCCATGCACCCCCCCAAGTTATTCTACCGTTTTTTTCTGCTTTTGTGGCAAGTGCACTGGGATAGACACACTGAATGTACAATCACACCTACCAATTATGTCAGGACATAAAGGAGGCATGTCCGGGCTTGTCTGGCTGGCCACCTAGATGGAGAGTGAGGAGGCACGTCTGGGGTTGTCTGGGCAGGCCCCCTAGATGGAGAGTGAGGAGGCACGTCTGGGGTTGTCTGGGCAGGCCCCCTAGATGGAGAGTGAGGAGGCACGTCTGGGGTTGTCTGGGCAGGCCCCCTAGATGGAGAGTGAGGAGGCACGTCTGGGGTTGTCTGGGCAGGCCCCCTAGATGGAGAGTGAGGAGGCACGTCTGGGGTTGTCTGGGCAGGCCCCCTAGATGGAGAGTGAGGAGGCACGTCTGGGGTTGTCTGGGCAGGCCCCCTAGATGGAGAGTGAGGAGGCACGTCTGGGGTTGTCTGGGCAGGCCCCCTAGATGGAGAGTGAGGAGGCACGTCTGGGGTTGTCTGGGCAGGCCCCCTAGATGGAGAGTGAGGAGGCACGTCTGGGGTTGTCTGGGCAGGCCCCCTAGATGGAGAGTGAGGAGGCACGTCTGGGGTTGTCTGGGCAGGCCCCCTAGATGGAGAGTGAGGAGGCACGTCTGGGGTTGTCTGGGCAGGCCCCCTAGATGGAGAGTGAGGAGGCACGTCTGGGGTTGTCTGGGCAGGCCCCCTAGATGGAGAGTGAGGAGGCACGTCTGGGGTTGTCTGGGCAGGCCCCCTAGATGGAGAGTGAGGAGGCACGTCTGGGGTTGTCTGGGCAGGCCCCCTAGATGGAGAGTGAGGAGGCACGTCTGGGGTTGTCTGGGCAGGCCCCCTAGATGGAGAGTGAGGAGGCACGTCTGGGGTTGTCTGGGCAGGCCCCCTAGATGGAGAGTGAGGAGGCACGTCTGGGGTTGTCTGGGCAGGCCCCCTAGATGGAGAGTGAGGAGGCACGTCTGGGGTTGTCTGGGCAGGCCCCCTAGATGGAGAGTGAGGAGGCACGTCTGGGGTTGTCTGGGCAGGCCCCCTAGATGGAGAGTGAGGAGGCACGTCTGGGGTTGTCTGGGCAGGCCCCCTAGATGGAGAGTGAGGAGGCACGTCTGGGGTTGTCTGGGCAGGCCCCCTAGATGGAGAGTGAGGAGGCACGTCTGGGGTTGTCTGGGCAGGCCCCCTAGATGGAGAGTGAGGAGGCACGTCTGGGGTTGTCTGGGCAGGCCCCCTAGATGGAGAGTGAGGAGGCACGTCTGGGGTTGTCTGGGCAGGCCCCCTAGATGGAGAGTGAGGAGGCACGTCTGGGGTTGTCTGGGCAGGCCCCCTAGATGGAGAGTGAGGAGGCACGTCTGGGGTTGTCTGGGCAGGCCCCCTAGATGGAGAGTGAGGAGGCACGTCTGGGGTTGTCTGGGCAGGCCCCCTAGATGGAGAGTGAGGAGGCACGTCTGGGGTTGTCTGGGCAGGCCCCCTAGATGGAGAGTGAGGAGGCACGTCTGGGGTTGTCTGGGCAGGCCCCCTAGATGGAGAGTGAGGAGGCACGTCTGGGGTTGTCTGGGCAGGCCCCCTAGATGGAGAGTGAGGAGGCACGTCTGGGGTTGTCTGGGCAGGCCCCCTAGATGGAGAGTGAGGAGGCACGTCTGGGGTTGTCTGGGCAGGCCCCCTAGATGGAGAGTGAGGAGGCACGTCTGGGGTTGTCTGGGCAGGCCCCCTAGATGGAGAGTGAGGAGGCACGTCTGGGGTTGTCTGGGCAGGCCCCCTAGATGGAGAGTGAGGAGGCACGTCTGGGGTTGTCTGGGCAGGCCCCCTAGATGGAGAGTGAGGAGGCACGTCTGGGGTTGTCTGGGCAGGCCCCCTAGATGGAGAGTGAGGAGGCACGTCTGGGGTTGTCTGGGCAGGCCCCCTAGATGGAGAGTGAGGAGGCACGTCTGGGGTTGTCTGGGCAGGCCCCCTAGATGGAGAGTGAGGAGGCACGTCTGGGGTTGTCTGGGCAGGCCCCCTAGATGGAGAGTGAGGAGGCACGTCTGGGGTTGTCTGGGCAGGCCCCCTAGATGGAGAGTGAGGAGGCACGTCTGGGGTTGTCTGGGCAGGCCCCCTAGATGGAGAGTGAGGAGGCACGTCTGGGGTTGTCTGGGCAGGCCCCCTAGATGGAGAGTGAGGAGGCACGTCTGGGGTTGTCTGGGCAGGCCCCCTAGATGGAGAGTGAGGAGGCACGTCTGGGGTTGTCTGGGCAGGCCCCCTAGATGGAGAGTGAGGAGGCACGTCTGGGGTTGTCTGGGCAGGCCCCCTAGATGGAGAGTGAGGAGGCACGTCTGGGGTTGTCTGGGCAGGCCCCCTAGATGGAGAGTGAGGAGGCACGTCTGGGGTTGTCTGGGCAGGCCCCCTAGATGGAGAGTGAGGAGGCACGTCTGGGGTTGTCTGGGCAGGCCCCCTAGATGGAGAGTGAGGAGGCACGTCTGGGGTTGTCTGGGCAGGCCCCCTAGATGGAGAGTGAGGAGGCACGTCTGGGGTTGTCTGGGCAGGCCCCCTAGATGGAGAGTGAGGAGGCACGTCTGGGGTTGTCTGGGCAGGCCCCCTAGATGGAGAGTGAGGAGGCACGTCTGGGGTTGTCTGGGCAGGCCCCCTAGATGGAGAGTGAGGAGGCACGTCTGGGGTTGTCTGGGCAGGCCCCCTAGATGGAGAGTGAGGAGGCACGTCTGGGGTTGTCTGGGCAGGCCCCCTAGATGGAGAGTGAGGAGGCACGTCTGGGGTTGTCTGGGCAGGCCCCCTAGATGGAGAGTGAGGAGGCACGTCTGGGGTTGTCTGGGCAGGCCCCCTAGATGGAGAGTGAGGAGGCACGTCTGGGGTTGTCTGGGCAGGCCCCCTAGATGGAGAGTGAGGAGGCACGTCTGGGGTTGTCTGGGCAGGCCCCCTAGATGGAGAGTGAGGAGGCACGTCTGGGGTTGTCTGGGCAGGCCCCCTAGATGGAGAGTGAGGAGGCACGTCTGGGGTTGTCTGGGCAGGCCCCCTAGATGGAGAGTGAGGAGGCACGTCTGGGGTTGTCTGGGCAGGCCCCCTAGATGGAGAGTGAGGAGGCACGTCTGGGGTTGTCTGGGCAGGCCCCCTAGATGGAGAGTGAGGAGGCACGTCTGGGGTTGTCTGGGCAGGCCCCCTAGATGGAGAGTGAGGAGGCACGTCTGGGGTTGTCTGGGCAGGCCCCCTAGATGGAGAGTGAGGAGGCACGTCTGGGGTTGTCTGGGCAGGCCCCCTAGATGGAGAGTGAGGAGGCACGTCTGGGGTTGTCTGGGCAGGCCCCCTAGATGGAGAGTGAGGAGGCACGTCTGGGGTTGTCTGGGCAGGCCCCCTAGATGGAGAGTGAGGAGGCACGTCTGGGGTTGTCTGGGCAGGCCCCCTAGATGGAGAGTGAGGAGGCACGTCTGGGGTTGTCTGGGCAGGCCCCCTAGATGGAGAGTGAGGAGGCACGTCTGGGGTTGTCTGGGCAGGCCCCCTAGATGGAGAGTGAGGAGGCACGTCTGGGGTTGTCTGGGCAGGCCCCCTAGATGGAGAGTGAGGAGGCACGTCTGGGGTTGTCTGGGCAGGCCCCCTAGATGGAGAGTGAGGAGGCACGTCTGGGGTTGTCTGGGCAGGCCCCCTAGATGGAGAGTGAGGAGGCACGTCTGGGGTTGTCTGGGCAGGCCCCCTAGATGGAGAGTGAGGAGGCACGTCTGGGGTTGTCTGGGCAGGCCCCCTAGATGGAGAGTGAGGAGGCACGTCTGGGGTTGTCTGGGCAGGCCCCCTAGATGGAGAGTGAGGAGGCACGTCTGGGGTTGTCTGGGCAGGCCCCCTAGATGGAGAGTGAGGAGGCACGTCTGGGGTTGTCTGGGCAGGCCCCCTAGATGGAGAGTGAGGAGGCACGTCTGGGGTTGTCTGGGCAGGCCCCCTAGATGGAGAGTGAGGAGGCACGTCTGGGGTTGTCTGGGCAGGCCCCCTAGATGGAGAGTGAGGAGGCACGTCTGGGGTTGTCTGGGCAGGCCCCCTAGATGGAGAGTGAGGAGGCACGTCTGGGGTTGTCTGGGCAGGCCCCCTAGATGGAGAGTGAGGAGGCACGTCTGGGGTTGTCTGGGCAGGCCCCCTAGATGGAGAGTGAGGAGGCACGTCTGGGGTTGTCTGGGCAGGCCCCCTAGATGGAGAGTGAGGAGGCACGTCTGGGGTTGTCTGGGCAGGCCCCCTAGATGGAGAGTGAGGAGGCACGTCTGGGGTTGTCTGGGCAGGCCCCCTAGATGGAGAGTGAGGAGGCACGTCTGGGGTTGTCTGGGCAGGCCCCCTAGATGGAGAGTGAGGAGGCACGTCTGGGGTTGTCTGGGCAGGCCCCCTAGATGGAGAGTGAGGAGGCACGTCTGGGGTTGTCTGGGCAGGCCCCCTAGATGGAGAGTGAGGAGGCACGTCTGGGGTTGTCTGGGCAGGCCCCCTAGATGGAGAGTGAGGAGGCACGTCTGGGGTTGTCTGGGCAGGCCCCCTAGATGGAGAGTGAGGAGGCACGTCTGGGGTTGTCTGGGCAGGCCCCCTAGATGGAGAGTGGGGAGACACGTCTGGGCTTGTCTGAGCAGGCCACCTAGTTGGAGCTTGAAGCCCCAGAACAAAGGCAGGCAGGATCCCGGGTCCTGCCTGCGGATTGGCTCCTGAGGGCAGCCAGCCAATCTGGAGCCTGGAGGCCATTTGAACTCACCAATCGCGTGGCGGCTGGGAGTGGCTTTGGTGTATATAGGTAGGGCAGAAGAAGCGATTTAAAGAGGTGCTTAAGAGGGATTGCCTCTGCTGGATCCCTGCACAGGGTTTGTATTGTTAAGCTCCAAAGGTTTCTGAGTTCTCAAAAAAAAACAAACGTGAAGCACATGAAGCTGCCATCTATGGAATGAGAATCTTGGTCCATCAAAGTCAGTATTGTCTACTCAGACTGGCAGCAGCTCTCCAGGGGCTCAGGCAGAGGTCTTTCCCATCACCTCTTACCTGGTCCTTTTTAACTGGAGATGCCGGGGATTGAGAGGAAGAAGAAGAGATTGGATTTATACCCCGCTCTTCACTACCCGAAGGAATCTTGGAGCGGCTTTCAATCTCCTTTCCCTTCCCCTCCCCACAACAGACACCCTGTGAGGTAGGTGGGGCTGAGAGAGCTCTGAGAGAAAGTCACCCAGCTGGCTTCCTATGGAGGAGGAGTGGGGAATGAAACCTGGTTCTCCAGATTAGAGTCCATTGCTCTTAACCAGTGCACCAAACTGGCTCTCTACGTGAGACCTTCTACGTGCCAAGCATATGCTCTACCAGTAAGCTGCAGCCCCTCCCCTGACTTGTCTCGAACACATAAAGCTGCCTTCTACTGATTCAGAACCTTGGTCCATCAAGTATTGTCGACTCAGACTGGCAGCTGCTCTCCAGGGTCTCAGGCTGAGGTCTTTCACATCACCTTACTTCCTGGTCCTTTTAAACTGGAGATGCCAGGGATTGAACCTGGGACCTTCTGCATGCCAAGCAGAGGCTCTTCCGCTGATCCACAGCCCCTCAGTTTCTGTCTCTGAAGTTGAGTGATACAAACATCGTTTTTTCCAGTATCTGCTTTGTGATCAGGATTCTTTCACAAATGCCAGTCCGTTACTTGATGTTGCCGTTAATAGTGATGAATTCCCTTGGGGGGCGGGGGAGGGGGCGGCGGAGGCCTCTTCCTGAATGGACTGACTCGAGCAGCCTTTTATATTTCTCTTGGAACACCGAAGGAGGAAGCTCAGCTCTAAGAAATATGGGAGGATCATCGATTCTCCACGCCATTCATCTTTTCTTTTGGCGAAATAAAATATATCATCTGGAGGACAGTGAGAGCGAATCTCTGAAGGAAGGGGGACGGGACCATGAGGGAGTCGATTTGGGCAGGCAGTCAGCCCGATCCTGAGAAAGAATGGGTCTGTTTGAGGTCGTCTGAGAGTAAACAGCTACCTGCCACCATTTCCACACTACAAAAAGCCAAGAAGGGAGGCTGGTTCTCATCTTCCTATTTATTTAATGTGTAGGTTGCCTTTTTGTACTCTAAAGGAGTTACTGCGTTTTTTAAAACGAGAAAAACCCAGTTTTGAAATACAATAGCAGGTTATGTACCTATGCGTTGTCAAGTTGCGACTGACTATGGTGACCCCAGCAAGAGGCTTTCAAGTCAAGCGAGGAGCAGAGGTGGTTTGCCATGGCCTTCCTCTGCAGAGCCTTTCTTGGTGGTCTCCCTTCCAAGTACTGACTTTGCTGAGCTTCCAACTTATGACAACCCCAGCGAGGGGCTTTCAAGGCAAGTGAGGAGCGAAGTTGGTTTGCCATTGCCTTCCTCTGCAGAGCCTTCCTTGGTGGTCTCCCATTCAAGTCCCGACCCTGCTGAGCTTCCAACTTAGGGCAGCCTCAACAAGGGTCTTTCAAGGCCAGTGAGAAGCAGAGGTGGTCTGCCATGGCCTTCCTCTGCAGAGCCTTCCTTGGTGGCCCCCCTTCCAAGTACTGACTTTGCTGAGCTTCCAACTTACGGCGACCCCAGCGAGGGGCTTTCAAGGCAAGTGAGGAGCGAAGGTGTTTTGCCACGGCCTTCCTCTGCAGAGCCTTCCTTGGTGGTCTCCCATTCAAGTACCGACCCTGCTGAGCTTCCAACTTAGGGCAGCCTCAACAAGGGTCTTTCAAGGCCAGTGAGAAGCAGAGGTGGTTCCTCTGCAGAGCCTTCCTTGGTGGTCTCCCATCTAAGTATGGACCCTGCTGAGCTTGTTATCCCCTCCTCTTGCTGAGGGGCAGTTTATAGACAGAAAGCCATAAAAACCCTTCATACTGTATCATCTCAAACACACGTACAATACACTGCCTGGCCCAAAACGACACAAAATGGATGCCAGCCAGAGACTAGTCTGGACCTAGTTTAGAAGTGTGAGAAAGGATGGCTGGCTCGCTAACATCCCTCTCCACACCCTGGGGAGACACACAAAATAGGAACAGTGGGTCTCCCAAGAACCTACTGCCTCACCTTGGGTCACACCAGGACACCGGTGGAGGAGTGGGGGAATCAAACCTGGTTCTCCCAGATTAGAGTCCACACTCTTAACCACTATACCAAACTGGCTCTCCACGGGGGCCAAACCCTGCCAGCCTCTGGCTCCACCCCCACATCTACAGGAACTTTCCAGCCTAGACTTGGCAACTCTATGACCTACAGGAGCAGAAGGCCAGTTCCCCCCCCCCCAGTGCAAACCTGCAATTCTCCGTCGGTACCCAGAGACATTCTTAACTTTAAAAGCCCTTCCACTCTCTGTTAACGAAGACCTTCATTTATGGATCGGTAATAAGGGTAATAAGAGCTGCGGTGGCTCAAGGGGTTAAGACGCTGAACTGCAGGCTGTGGAAGGTCGGTAGTTCAGCAGTTCGAGACCCGAGTGTGCCGCATGACGGAGTGAGCTCCCGTCTCTAGTTCCAGCTCCTACCAACCTAGCAGTTCGAAAGCAAGAAATTGCTAGTAGATAAATAGGGACCACTTCGGTGGGAAGGTAACAGCGTTCCGTGCGCCTGGGTGTTTAGTCATGCCGGCCACATGACCACGGAAATGTCTTCGGACAGCGCTGGCTCTTCGGCTTTGAAACGGAGACGAGCACCGCAATCCTTGAGTTGAATTCAACTGGCTTTCGAGCAAGGGAACCTTTACTTTACCTTTAATAAGGGCTACCTGTCTGAATTCCAGATATCGTTTCTTCTTTTATTAAGTTTGCTACGTTAATGGACGAGCCAAGCACGTCGCAATTAAGTCTCTTAAATCATTTACAACCATCTGCAAACTTTGCTGCCTCCTATCCCCTTCCCAGCTCGTTAATGACTATATTAAAATCGCGATGCCCACTGGCCACTGGTGGGGGATGGTAGGGCTACCAGCTCCAGGTTGGGGAACTCCTGGAGATTTGGGGGTGGAGCCTGGGACCCCAGTGGGGTACAAGGCCATAGAGTCCACCCTCTAAAGCATCCGTCTGTTTCAGGGAAACTGATCTCTGCAGTCTGGAGATAAACTGTAATTCTGGTGGTCCCACCTGGAGGCTTGACAGAGGTTTCGGCCTGGACTGGGTTCGTGGGAGGGGGACAGGGTTGTGTCTTATTTTGGGGAGGGGGGCAAAATAGGTGGTTTGAGCTGGCCTTGGCTTCACGTCAGGCTGCTAGCTCCCAGCCAGGAAATTCTTGGAGATTTGGGGCCAGGAATCATAGAATCACAGAGTTGGAAGGGATCTCCAGGGTCATCTAGTCCAACGCCCTGCACAATGCAGGGGACTGGCAAATACCTCCCCCTCCACACCCGCAGTGAAGTGTAGTGGGTTAAACGCATGTAGAAACCACTGAGACCGATGTACTGATCAGCATGGTTTACTGGACACAACAAAGACAAAAAGCCTGCTGGCCAACTATATACACACTTGGGGACGCCCCCCTAGGTCCCGTTGGTGGATTTGAATCTCCCGCCATGGTCCCATTGGTCCCTCCGTGGAGAAACTAGGAGCCTAGTCCCCATTGTTCTTGCAGAGTCAAGCTCTGGGGTATTTGCTGGCCCCTGGTGGCGGTCAGCGGACATAACACCCAGTGACCCCTGTTCCATGCCCAGAAGATGACAAAAAGCCTTCCAGGATCCCTGGCCAAACTGGCCTGGAGAAAAACTTCTCCCTGACCCCAAAGTGGCAATCGGTATTTCCCTGGGCGTGTCAGAAAAGGGCCACGAGAACTAAGCACTGAGGCAACCCTTCCTGCCCTCCCCTCTCGTGATCTGCCCAAGTTCGCACAATCCGCATTGCTGTCAGACGGCCATCGAGCCTCTGTTTGGAAACCTCCGATGAACGAGTGCCCACCACCTCCAGAGCAGCGCTCCCTCTAAGCTGTGGAGTCCTGTGAGCAAAAATTCTACTTTGTGAGCTACTGGCACTGAAGCTGTGAGCAAGCAATTTGGCTACTCCATAAGTTAGTTTGCTCTGGAGCCCTCCTTCCTGAGCGGAGACAAAAATGGGTGAGCCGGAGGCTAAAGAACTGTGAGCTGGCTCACACCAACTCAGCTTAGAGGGAACATTGCATCCTGAGGAAGCCTGTTCCACTGAGGGACTGCTCTGACCGTCAGGAAGTTCTTCCTAATGTTTAGCTGAAAAGTCGTTTGATTTAATTTCAACGCATTGGTTCTGGTTCTGGGTTCTGGGGCAACAGAAAACAACTCCGCACCATCCTCTATAGGGCAGCCCTTCAAGTACTTGAAGATGGTTCTCATATCCCCTCTCAGTCATCTCCTCTCCAGGCTAAACATACCCAGCTCCTTCAACTTTTCCTCAGAGGACGGTCTCTGGACCCCTCACCAACTTCGTTGCCCTTCTCTGGACACGTTCCAACTCATCTCTATCCTTAAATTGTGGTGCCCCAAACTGAACACAATACTCTAGGTCAGTGGTGGCGAACCTATGGCACGGGTGCCAGAGGTGGCACTCAGAGCCCTCTCTGTGGGCACGTGTGCCATCGCCCCAGCCAGGCCCAGACCATCATTAAAGTGTCGAATTCTCTGCCAAATAATATTAAGTAAATGAAAGCATTTGGGATTGCTTTCCTTACTTTGTTTGGATCATCTTAAGTTAGTGTATGAGTTCTTTTTTCTAAAGTAAGAACCTCAGTATTCAGGTTAAATTGCCGTGTTGGCACTTTGCGAGAAATAAGTGGGTTTTGGGTCGCAGTTTGGGCACTCGGTCTCTAAAAGGTTCGCCATCACTGCTCTAGGTGAGCTCTAACCAGAGCAGAGTAAAGCCATACCACCCCTTTGTTGGTGGAGTCTGGAGAAGGACCACAGTGGTGTATTTCGTCACATCTACGTCTGTAATAGAAGGAGAGTTTTGTATCACGTTTGTATCATTGCATTTTTGTAATTCTGAGTGTTCTAGTGCATTTTATAATATTACAAGGGTCGTCTGCACAAATTTGCAGTTTTTTCTTCTGTAATCACCTCCAGGTGGCAGCTGGTGTCCCCCAACTATTACGATTTATCACCAGATGACAGAGATCAGCTCCCCTGGAGAAAGATGGCTGCTTCGGAGGATGGACTCTGTGGCATTGCATCCTGCTGAGGCCCCTCCCTTCCCCAAACTCCGCCTTCCTCAGGCCCCACCCCTAAAATCTCCAGGTATTTCACCACCCAGAGCTGGCAGCCTGTTATGTACTGAGCCTGAGCCAGCCCTGAAGGTGAGCTTTGAACTGGGTGAGCTTGCTTCCCAAGAACAATAGCTGACCAGGATCCTGGAATTGACCTATAGATAAGTGGTGTAATGTAAATAGCCTATCGTTGGGAGTGTGTGTGTGTGTGGGGTGTGGTGTTTGCATGCTTTATAAGTAGAACTCAAACCCTGCTGGGTTTCCTTGTAGTGTGCTGAAATCACTGAATAAACTAGAGCCGATCACTGCAATGTGTCCAGAACCCAGTATTTAACACAGCCCAGATATAATGCCATAGAGTCCACCCTCTGAAGAAGCCCTTCTCTCCGGAGGAACTGATCTCTGTTGTCCGGCAACTTTAGCTTCACCTCCTCTGCCAAGGCTCTCTTAGTCTTTGGCAACGCCTTTTGGAAACCTCGAGCGCACGGTCTCTGCTTCCATCCTGGCCCTCCTTTGAATCCAGAGCTGGTTTCAAGAGCCCGGCGAGAGGAGGAAGGCCAAGGTGTTCATAAAAACACACTCAAGCCTTGGAGGCGTTCCAGGATCAGCCGGCAGCATATTAAAACGATAATGATAGTTTACAGCTGTTAAAAGCTTATTTGCGGGAGATTCATGGCGCTGGCCGGGAGCGTGGAGGCCGTTTCTCCCAGGAAGAACGGGGTTGGCCAAAGGTGAACAGAGGCTGTTACAGGAGGAACCGAGCACAGGGAGCCAGTTCGGTGGAACGGTGAAGAAGAAGAAGAAGAAGAAGAGATTGAGTTTATACCCCGTCCTTCACTTGGAGTCTCAGAGGGGCTTACAATCTCTGTCCTGTCTAGCGTGAGCTTGCAGCTGAGGCAAACGCTTTCCAGGTGTGAGTCAATGCCCAGCCACTGAAGAGAGCTTAAATCGTCTTTATTTAACTTCACATGCATTCAGTAGATCATTTACACACAATCGAGCTGATAGCTGGATAGAGCGTTACATCTTTCTGATCTAGGTCAATCCTATGGCCGTGGTGAGAAAAGAGATGGGCTTCCCCTCTCCTTGCGGTAAGGGTTGATGGACAAAGAAACGGAAAAGAACAACAAAACTCCTATCTTTGCGCCTCTGAGCTCGGGAAATTACTCTTAATGAGCCAGTCAGAGGGAAGCTTCTGGGACCCCTAACTGTGGACTCCAACTCCCAGGTGCAACTACTCTTAAAGGTACATTAACGCTGGCTGGGGGCAGCACAATCTCCTTTCCCTTACCCGCCCCACAACAGACACCCTGGGTGGTAGGCAATGTTCCCTCTAAGCTGTCGAGTCTCGTGAGCAGAAATTCTAGTTTGTGAGCTACCGGCATTAAAATTGTGAGCAAGCAATTTGGCTACTGCATAAATTAGTTTGCTCTGGAGCCCTCCTTCCTGAGCTAAGACAAAAATGTGTGAGCCGGAGGCTAAAAAAATGTGAGCTAGCTCACACTAACTCAGCTTAGAGGGAACACTGGTGGTAGGTGGGGTGGAGAGAGCTCTTTCGAGAGCTGCTCTTTCATGAACAGCTCTGAGAGAACTGTGGCTTGCCCAAGGTCATCCAGCAGCTGCAAGTGGAGGAGTGGGGAAACAAACCCGGTTCTCCCAGATTAGAGTCTGCGCACTTAACCACGACACCAAACTGGCTCTCTAAAGTGCTGGACTATGATTGGGGAACTGGGTTCAGATCCCTGCTCAGCCATTCATCTCCCCGGGCGACTGCAGATCAGTCATTCCCCGTCAGCCCAACCCAGGGGTCCCCAGTCTTTTTGAGCCTGCAGGCCCCTTTGGGATTCTGATGGAGCACGGTGGGCCCCGCCACAAAATAGCTGCCACGCAATAGCTGCCTCCGGAGGTGGAGGCACGGCCGTGGCTCAGTGGCAGAGCCTCTGCTTGCCACGCAGAAGGTCCCAGGTTCAATCCGTAGTATGGATGGGAATATATAATGGTTTAAATCCCAATGATTCTTATATTTTCTGGCTTTATAAATTTTGATATTAAGACTGTATTAGGATTTAAGTTAAGACGCTGAATTGCAGGCTGTGGAAGGTCGGGAGTTCAGCAGTTCGAGACCCGAGTGTGCCGCATGACGGAGTGAACTCCCGTCTCTAGTTCCAGCTCCTGCCAATCCAGCAGTTCGAAAGCAAGAAATTGCAAGTGGATAAATAGGTACCACTTCGGTGGGAAGGGAACAGCGTTCTGTGCGCCTTGGTGTTTAGTCATGTCGGCCACATGACCACGGAAACGTCTTCAGACAGTGCTGGCTCTTCGGCTTGGAAATGGAGATGAGCACCGCAACCCTAGAGGCGGATTTGACTGGCTTTCGAGCAAGGGAACCTTTACCTTTACCTAGGATTTAATAAGAGTCTATTTAGTTGAAAGGCCTCTTCTTTGTAGGTTAGAACAGGGGTGTCAAACATAAGAACATGAGAACATAAGAGACGCCAATGTTGGATCAGGCCAAAGGCCCATCCAGTCCAACACTCTGGGTGCGTTCAGACACGGCATTTGTAACGGAATAGGTGACGATTCCAACCGGTGTACTTACCGGCGTTCACATGGCGAACATCTGCCTCCCGTCCCTAACCGTTACAAAGCCGTTTACACCGTTGTACTCTGCCACTAGGTCCCAAGTGGTGGTAAACAGAGTGCAACGGTGGCTTCTGATACAAACCGGCGTCTGATCGCTCTCCACCGGTGCCTAGCCACTTCCGTCGGAAGCCTGAGGCTTCCGGCTTTCCCCCGCCATTTTTATTTAACTCTAAGCGATATGCGCTCGGGCGAAGCTTCGCCCCGAGCGTTTGTGAAGGAAAAAAAAATGCCTTACTTTAACGTCCCGGAGGAGTCCGGGACTACAGGGAGGCCAGGTTGGGCTTTAAACTTTAAAGGTAAGTGCTTACCTTTAAAGTTTAAATGTAAGGGGGGGTTGAGCATGCGCAAAAATTGCCATTCTCTGAATGGCTGCCTGTGCGCATGCTCAAACAGTCCTTAAAAAAAAAACACAAACGCCGACGCCCGCAGCGTGTGAGCGGGCGTCCAACGGAGGGCTCCGCAAAATGGAGGGTGAGTATGAACGCGTTTCTGCCGGCATAAACTGCACCGGTTCCAACCGGTGCAGTTTCTGCCGGCAGAAACGCCCCGTCTGAATGCACCCACTGTGTCACACAGTGGCCAGAAATACCAGGTGCCATCAGGCGGTCCAGCAGTGGGGCCAGGACATTAGAAGCCCTCCCACTGTTGACCCCCCCAAGCACCAAGAAGACAGAGCATCACTCACCCCAGAGTCCCTACCTATACCTTGTGGCTAACATGCGGCCCGGGGGCCAGATCAGGCCCCTGGAGGGCGTCCCTCGGGCCCGCAGGGGAGCTGGCCGTCTCCTGCTTCCAGTTCTGCTGCTTCATCATTGCTTGCTTTGCCAGACTCCCTCAATCGCTCAGCCATTTCATGTTTTCACCTGGGTCCTAGACTCAGAACGCTCTGAGCATGAGATTTCTGTGGTGGGTGTCAATTAATCGAAAGTAGGTTTGCAGATTACAGGGCTAATGTTTTAAGCGAGTTTTTAAGTTAAAAAAACCCCTTTTGTGTTTGTGTCTTTTATAAAGTTTATATCTCTGCTACCTGGCATTACATTTTATGGCACACACGGCCCAGCCCAACAAGGGCTCATTTATGTCAGATCTGGCCCTCCTCACAAATGAGTTCGACACCCCTGGGTTAGAGTGTCTTTTCAGCAGACAAGAAATAAACATTCTTTTTTATCAAGTTGCTTGGATGGAATAGCTGTGTTCGCTGTCTGGCAGTTCTAATCGGTCTTAAGTGTAGCATTAATGGCAAAGTGGAGGGCGGGCTTTTTAGTAGAGGTATTTGCTTGATTTTTTAATTCAAAGTATGAAGTTCATGGTTTTAGTTGTTTCAGGTAAAACTTTGCAGTGTCTGGGTCAACAAGTGCTTTCGTTTCTTAGAGCCAGTTGGGTGTCGTGGTTAAGTGGGCGGACTCTAATCTGGGAGAACCGGGTTTGATTCCCCCACTCCTCCGCGTGCACCTGCTGGATGACCTTGGGCAAGCCATAGTTCTGTCAGAGCTTTTCCTGAAAAAGAGTAGTTTCTGTCAAGAGCTCTCTCAGCCCCACCTGCCTCACAGGGTGTCTATATTCTAAATACTAAAAAACAGTATTCAAATAGATTGTGCGACTGTGTATCAGGTGCAATAGAGACTTTAGATCATCTTTTCTTATTTTGCCACCAGGGGATTGGTTCCAGGTCCTATTGGATTACTCCTATTTTACATAGACAACACTTCCCTATGGAACCTTGGGTGACAACCAGTGTTCCCTCTAAGCTGAGTTAGTGTGAGCTAGCTCACAGTTTTTTAGCCTCCGGCTCACACATTTTTTGTCTTAGCTCAGTAAGGTGAGCTCCAGAGCAAACTGATTTATGCACTTGCTCATAACTTTAATGCCAGTAGCTCACAAAGTAGAATTTTTGCTCACAGGACTCCACAACTTAGAGGGAGCATTGGTGACAACCATACTGCTAGCAGATGAGGACTCCCGAAACAATATCTATCAGTGCTATTTTTAAAGCAGCTTTGAAATGCTGTAGGTAGTTTTATGTATATAAATTTTAAACATTTAAAACCAGTTTCTGTAATATCATGGGGTTTTATCGGATTTATGGAAGTTTATAAAAATGTTGTCTATTCATATTGTTTCTGAGTACGTTTATTAGTTTTTATTGTAAAAAATGTTTGATCTAGATTATCTTGTAATTATACGTAATGTGTCTTACAGCAGCTGTTTGTACGCTTTGGCTTAAGGCCTCTGGTCAATGAAGCGAATAAAGGAAAGGAAAGAGACTTTAAGGTGCTTCTGGAGACGAGCTGTAATCTCAGGAGATCTCCAGCCACCACCTGGAAGATGGCAACCCTGTCTGCAGGCCCCGCCTGGAGGTTCACAAGCCTAGGTGTGCGGTTGCCTGCCACAGTCTATATCCCTCACATCTGAGATTCGGGGGGTTCTAGGCATGGTTTAGGAGCTGCGGTGGCTCAAGTGGTTAAGACGCTGAACTGCAGGCTGTGGAAGGTCGATAGTTCAGCAGTTCGAGAACCCGGGTGTGCCACGTGACGGAGTGAGCTCCCGTCTCTAGTTCCAGCTCCTGCCAACCTAGCAGTTCAAAAGCAAGAAATTGCAAGTAGATAAATAGGTACCACTTCGGTGGGAAGGGAACAGCGTTCCGTGCGCCTCGGTGTTTAGTCATGCCGGCCACATGACCACGGAAACGTCTTTGGACAGTGCTGGCTCTTCGGCTTTGAAACGGAGATGAGCACCGCAACCCTAGAATTGGACTCGACTGGCTTTCGAGGAAAGGGAACCTTTACCTTTACCTTTAGGCATGGTTTGGTCCTTCCTCTCTTCCTACGTGCCCCCGACTCAGTCCTGCGAGTTCGACAGCTGCCCTTGCCAGGAACGATGGCTGCCAGCCCTTGGCATCCCTGGCCCCGTAAAGTGCACAGGTAAAAAAAAATTCCTTGTTCGTTCGGACCTGCTCAGACAGGCAATGAAGCATTCGCGCCAACCCCCTCCCCCACTGGCCATTATTTTTTTTAACACGCTCCATCTTTCAAAAAAAGAAAAAACCGGCTCGGGTGTCGATGTATTTAAAACTCTTGTTAGGAAACCAAATCAATGCCAGGGCCAACAAGAGCCACGGCCCTCAAGTAAATGAGACATCGCGGAAATGACAGGCGCCCGTTAACATCGATGGTCCCGGCTAATCCACCATAATAGGAGTGTCAAATTCAATTTATTTTAGAGGAAGGAACCATTTAAAGCGGCCTTGGCAGAAAGTGGAGGGGGAGGGGGCTTGGTCTGGCTTCCTCCAGGGGTCCGGCAGGGCCCTTGGCCCGAGGGTTACCAGCTCTGCCTCGGGAAAGTCCTGGATATCTGGGGGTGGAGCCTGGAAAGGGCGGGGTTTGGCGGAGGGGGAGGGGCCACAGGAGGGTCCAATGCCACAGAGTCCGCCCTCCAAAGCAGCCGTTTGCTCCAGGGGACCTGATCTCAGTCGTTCGGGGATCAGGAGTAATAGCAGGAGATCTCCAGGAGATTTACCAGGAGTTTGGCAACCGTATAAAGAGTCCACCCCCCCCCCGGCCATTTTCTCCAGGGGAACTGATCGTGGTCATCTGGAGATCAGTTGTAATAGCGGGAGATCTCCAGGCACCACCTGGAGCTTGGCAGCCCCACATAGAGCCAGTTTGGTGTCGTGGTGAAGTGCGCGGACTCTAATCTGGGAGAGCCGGGTTTGATTCCCCACGCCTCCACTTGCACCTGCTGGATGACCTTGGGCAAGCCGTAGTTTTGATAAGAGCTGTTCTTGAAAAAGATCCGTTGAAAAAGAGCTCTCTCAGCCCCACCTGCCTCACAGGGCGTCTGTTGTGGGGAGGGGAAGGGAAAGGAGATTGTAAGCTGCTCTGAGACTCCTTTTGGTAGTGAAGGGCCATGGGGTATAAATCCAGTCCCCTCCTCTTCTTCTTCTTGGTCCCCGCTTGGAGGGCTGGCGACCCTCGGCCCTGCTTGAGCCAGTTTGGTGTAGTGGTGAAGTGCGCGGACTCTAATCTGGGAGAACCGGGTTTGATTCCCCACACCTCCACTTGCACCTGCTGATGTGACCTTGGGTCAGTCACAAGCTCTGGCACAGCTGTTCTCTCAAGGACAGTTCTGGAAAGAGCTCTCTCAGCCCCACCTACCTCACAGGGTGTCTGTTGTGGGGAGGGGAAGGGAAAGGGATTGTAAACTGCTCTGGGACTCCTTTGGGTAGTGAAGGGCCATGGGGTATAAATCCAATCTCCTCCTCCTCCTCTCTTCATCTTCTTCCTCCTCCTGCTGCTGCCGCCGCTGCGTTGGATCACTGACTGCACCTGGACCTTCTCCAAGGGTCTTGCCAGCAGCACTGCCCAGTTCAGGTCAAACACACAAGCCAATCCTGCCACGGCTGCAGAGAAGAGCCCGTCCGGGCAGCCAAATTCTGCCTACAGTTTGGCAATGGCGGCAGCGGTTATTACTCTTTGCGAACCCTTGCATTTACGTGATAATTGGCTGCCACTCATTGATCTTACCGCCACCTGATCCAATTTCAGCCCTGCTTATGCATCTTGGCGGTGACTGGTCCTTCCTACCGCCTGGGACAACGTGTTTGCCTCTCATTCTTGGAAGAAAGACAGGACTTAAAAAAAAAATATCTAACCAAAAATACTCAGGGACTTTCTCTTGCATGTAGAGCCAAGCCTTTCCAGGGTCTCAGGCAGAGGTCTTTCACATCACCTACTGCCTGGTCGTTTCAATTACAGATGCCGGGGATTGAACCGGGGACCTTCCGCATGCCAAGCAGAGACTCTACCCTTGAGCCATGGGCCCTGCCCCAAAGGAAAGAACATATCAAGCTGCCTTCTACTGAATCAGGCCATCGGTCCGTCAAGGTCAGTATTTTCTCTCAATTTCCAGCTGATGTCTTTCCCATCACCTACTGGCCTGGTTCATTTAACTGGAGATGCTGGGGATTGAACCTGGGACCTACCTCACAAGGGTGTCTGTTGCGGGGAGGGGAGGGAAAAGGGATTGGAAGAAGAAGAAGAAGAAGAAGAAGAGGAGGAGGAGATTGGATTTATAGTCTGCCCTTCACTACCCGAAGGTGTCTCAGAGCAGCTTACAAACTCCTTTCCCTTCCCCTCCTCACAACAGACTCCTTCAGGTAGTGAAGGGCGGGGTATAAATCCAATCCTCCTCCTCCTCCTCCTCCTCCTGTTCTTTTCCTTCTTGCCAGTTTGGTGTAGCGGTTAAGTGTGCGGACTCTAATCTGGGAGAACCGGGTTTGATTCCCCACTCCTCCACTTGCACCTGGCTGGATGACCTTGGGCAAGCCGTAGCTCTGCTAAGAGCTGTGCTTGGAAAAAAAGAGCAGTTTATGTCAAGAGCTCTCTCAGCCCCACCTGCCTCGCAGGGTGTCTGTTGTGGGGAGGGGAAAAGAAAGGAGATTGTAAGCCACTCTGGGACTCCTTTGGGTAATGAACGGCGGGCTATACATCCAATCTCCTCCTCCTCCTCCTCTTCTTCTTCTTGCCAGTTTGGTGTAGTGGTTAAGTGTGCGGACTCTAATCTGGGAGAACCGGGTTTGATTCCCCACTCTTCCACTTGCAGGTGCTGGATGACCTTGGGCAAGCCATGGTTCTCTCAGAGCTGTTCTCGAAAAAGAGCAGTTTCTGTCAGAGCTCTCCCAGCCCCGCCTCCCTCGCAGGGTGTCTGTTGTGGGGAGGGGAAAAGAAAGGAGATTGTAAGCTGCTCTGGGACTCCTTTGGGTAATGAACGGCGGGGTATACATCCAATCTCCTCCTCCTCCTCTTCTTCTTCTTGTCAGTTTGGTGTAATGTTTAAGTGCACGGATTCTAATCTGGGAGAACCGGGTTTGATTCCTCAACTCCTCCACTTGCAGCTGCTGGATGACCTTGGGCAAGCCATGGCTCTCTCAGAGCTGTTCTCGAAAAAGAGCAGTTTCTGTCCAGAGCTCTCTCAGCCCCACTGACCTCCCAGAGTGTCTGTTGTGGGGAGGGGAAGGGAAAGGAGTTTGTAAGCCACTCTGGGACTCCTTTGGGTAATGAAGGGCGGGGTATAAATCCAATCTCCTCCTCCTCCTCCTCCTCCTCCTCCTTGTCATCTTCTTCTTCTTCTTCTTCTTCTTCTTCTTCTTCTTCTTCTTCTTCTTCTTCTTCTTCTTCTTCTTCTTCTTCTTCTTCTTCTTCTTCTTCTTCTTCTTCTTCCGCCTCCTCCTCTTCCTCCTCCTCTTCCTCTTCCTCTTCCCAAGCAGATGCTCTACACTTGAGCCATGGCTCCTGCCCCAAAGGAAAGAACACATGAAGCTGCCTTCTACTGAATCAGGCCATCGGTCTGTCAAGGTCAGTATTTTCTCAGATCTGGGGAGGCTCTCCACAATTTCCAGCTGACGTCTTTCCCATCACCTACTGGCCTGGTCCATTTAACTGGAGATGCTGCTGGAGACCTTCTGCATGCCAAGAAGATGGCCTTCCACTGAGCCATAGCATTGAAAAAGGACATGTGTTTTAAAATCAGAAAGCCAGCTTCTCTTTTGTCTGTGGATTTCATGCTCGAGAAAAACCCGTGCATGTTTTCTTTCCCCCCCTGCCTGGAACTGAGCAGGCGGGCAGAACCGCCGGACCTCCAGCGGGGCTCCAGTTCCGAGGCGTTCCCGGACCGAGAGCTTTGCCATCCTCCGACCCACTAAGCGACAGACGGAGAGGATGTGCTAGATCAAATTAATGGCGTCGTATTTCTGGCAAATCTGCACGGCAGACTGATTTCTGACTTTATATTCCTGTTTCCCTCCCGAGCCTGTAAGGATTCATGCTGTCCAATAATGCGCCAGGCAGCTTCTTTTCATCTCTCTGCAGATATACAGCCATTCGAATGGCTAATTTCCCCATAAAATCCCAGTGACAGCTGATGAACCGGGCACTGGCTTAGAATTAATCAGACGCCGGGGGAAAAAAAGGAGCGTCCGGGCGGGTGAGTGAGTGCGTCTCTGCGCCCGCCACCTTGCCACATTTCATTTGCAGTCCAGGCTTTGCCGGGATGTGGGGTGCCAGCACTTCAGAAATAAAACCAGATGGGGACAGAAGGCAGGGCCCTTGAGGAGGAGTCTGGGGCAGATCTGCGGGTGGGCCCAGGGCGGAGCTTTGAGATGGGCTGGCAAGGAGGCACAGGACTTTGGAGTCCTGGAGTTGGAAGGGATCTTAGAGGTCATCTACTCCAACCCCTCTCCAGCAGTGTTCCCTCTAAGCTGAGTTACTGTGAGCTAGCTCACAGTTTTTTAGCCCCCAGCTCACACCTTTTTGTCTTAGCTCAGGAAGGATGGCTCCAGAGCAAACTAATCTATGCAGTAGTCAACTCATTTGCTCACAACTTTAATGCCAGTAGCTCACAAACACTGTTCCCTCTAAGCTGAGTTAGTGTGAGCTAGCTCACGTTTTTTTAGCCTCCAGCTCACACATTTTTGTCTTAGCTCAAGAAGAATGGCTCCAGAGCAAATGAATTTATGCAGTAGCCAAATTGCTCGCTCACAACTTTAGTGCCAGTAGCTCACAAAGTGGAATTTTTGCTCACAAGACTCCACAGCTTAGAGGGAGCATTGCTCTCCAGTGCAGGAGATCCAAAGCTGGAACATTCCTGGCCTTTGCTTGAAGACTTCCAGTGAGGGAGGGCCCACCACGCTCCTCGGTAACTGGTTCTATGCTTGGGAAGGCTTCTGCAATCGGCATAGGAAACTTCTCCTTGGTGTAGTGGTTAAGTGTGTGGACTCTAAACTGGGAGAACCGGGTTTGATTCCCCACTCCTCCACTTGCACCTGCTAGATGACCTTGGGCAAGCCGTAGTTCTGCCAGAGCTGTTCTCTCAAGGACAGTTCTGTCAGAGCTCTCTCAGCCCCACCTGCCTCACAGGGTGTCTGTTGTGGGGAGGGGAAGGGAAAGGAGTTTGTAAGCTGCTCTGAGTGAAGGGCAGAGTATAAATCCATCCTCCTCCTCCTCCTCCTCCTCCTCCTCCTCTTCTCTTCTTCTTCTTCCTTCTGTTCCACTAAACTCTCCCCTCCTGTAACTGTAGCCTGTTTGATCTAGCCTGTTTGACCTCAGGACCAGTAGAGAACAAGACTTTTTACCCTCTTCCCTGTGAATGCCCTTTGGGTTTCTGAAATACACAGTCGTATCAATTACCCTGCTCCTTCCTGCCCTCTGTTGTCATTGCTGTTTCTTTGTTTTTACACATCTAGAATCATAGAGTCGGAAGGGACCTCCAGGGTCATCTAGTCCAACCCTCTGCCCAAGGCAGGAAATACACAAATCCCCCCCCCCACACACACATCCGCCGTGACCGCTGTTCTACGCCCAGAAGATGACAAAAAACCTCCAGGCTGGCCTGGAGAAAAATGGCTTCCTGACCCCAAAGCGGCAACTAGCATTTCCTTGGGCGTGTGGGAAAGGACCACTGAGGCGACCCTCCCTGCCCTCCCTCTCATCATCTGCCTTTTCTTCTCCAGGCGAAAGGTACCCAGTTTCTTCAAGCGTTCCTCATAGGCCTTGTTTGCCAGAACTCCGACCATCTTGGCTGCCCTCCTTCCAACTTGGGTTGCCAAGGTGTGGTTTGGGAAATACCTGGAGGTCCGGGGGCGGAGCCTGAGGAGGGTGGAATTTTGGGGAGGGGAGGGACTTCAAGGGGGTATAATGCTGTGGAGTCCACTCTTCAAAGCAGCCATTTTCTCCAGGTGAATTGATTTCTGTCGCCTGGAGGTCTCCACCCAGGAGATCTCCACCCATCACCTGACTTCCAACCCATCCCAGTTTGTCTACATCTCAAAGTGTGGCACCCAGCCAGGGCTGGCCCCGGCTTATTTTGCACCCTAGGCAAGGATCCCTTCTGCCCCCCCCCCCCGTGCACCCACCATGGCTCGGACCCGTTAATTGGATCTGTACCCCGGACCTCCCGTTCCCCTGGCACCCATGCTCTTAACACTCACTTTTGCTTGTGTAACTTTGCCTGCTTTGCACATCTGGCTTCCACCAAGGAAGACTCTGCAAAGAAAGGCACTCGCAGTCGCAGACAACCTCTGCTTCTCACTTGCCTTGACAGTTCCTTGCTGGGGTTGCCATAAGTCAGTTGCAACTTGAGTGTCCTTATGTAATAGCCCCCCTACTTAGATTCTTCTTTGACGCAGCTGAGTGACCCTTCTGTGCCCAGAGGGCTAAGTTCATTGGTGGAATTGGTGTTGGTATCATCAGAAAGATCATAACATGTTTAAAACTCAGTAGTGTTTGCAGCTGAAACAGGACAGCGGGGGTGTGTGTGTGTGCCAGTTTGGCGCCCCTAAGGGCCGGCACGCTCTAGGTGAGCGCCTAGTTCGCCTAGTGAGTGAGCCAGCCCTGCACCCAGCTCTGGACATAGAACACCAGCTGA